>NC_063205.1:24652484-24654984 GCF_017589495.1 Alosa alosa | reverse complement strand
CCTTTGTTTCAGAATCCAACGCTTGTGTCCAGTGTGGGCTACTTTTGACTCTGTATGTTCATGTGTGTGTACTCACAATCCGCGTTTTTTGCAAGACCGTGTGTGTGTGTGTGTGTGTGTGTGTGTGAGTGCACGTGGATGTGTAGCTGAAGGTGAGTTGTGTGTGTGTGTTTGTGTGTGTGCGTACGGGGGGCATAGGAACAGAGAGAGAGAGAGAGAGAGAGAGAGAGAGAGAGTTAGTCCCAGATGGAGGAGAGGCTGGAATGGGAGGAGCAGTCTGCAAACTCTCGAGCAAAATCAACCAGCAGGTTAAGAGGCGATCCTCAGGTAAGCCTGCGTGATGGAGAGAGGACACAGGAACGCAACACGCTGTATGTGTGTGTGTGTGTGTGTGCGTGTGTGTATGCACGAGATATATATTATATATGGAAATGTTACACAATCTGTGTGTAGGGGGTATCTACCTCTTAAGCTCGCTGAAATCTGTGTGTGTGTGTGTGTGTGTGTGTGTGTGTGTGTGTGTGTGTGTGTGTGTGTTGGTGTGTGTTGGTGTGTATGCTTGTGTGTGTCCATTGTACTAGAGTTACATTTTGCCTATTTTAGTCTATTGCATTGTGTGATTGACGTGCATACCCAGATAGCAGTGGGCTTGTGAGGAGATCTATGGCTACATTAGCGTCCAAGCACCACTGACTTGTAATGATGTTCTAGCCTGTAAGTGATTCTGGTGTTCTAAAGGCCTACTCTCTCTCTCTCTCTCTCTCTCTCTCTCTCTCTCTCTCTCTCTCTCTCTCTCTCTCTCTCTATATCTCGCTCACTCTGCCTCTCATTGAATCATGTTAGAGTGGGCTACTGGACACGAGCCAGATTTGAGAAACCGCATTTCAGAAACACTCTGGGTCACTTTTTACTGGCACGGTATTCACTGGACACTGTAACAGCTCTTTAGAACTTTCATAACAGAAATGTTCTTCATTCCGTTAGGTGAGACCAGAGCCTTCTTTGAGGCTCTGGATGAGACTGTAGAACAGGATTCTAGAATGCTCTCTCTTTCCTGATAGAAAGATCACCTGTCTGTTGTTTTCCCTAAATATATTCAATGGTTTTCCCTCATTGCATGAACATTTTCATCAGTTGTGCCATTCTGTGGCATCTGCATTCTAGAGCATTCTTTCAGTTATGTTGTTCATGGTTTTGTACAAATAAAAGTTATTTTGAGGTTTCTGTAATCTTCTCCCAATTATGGTAGAGATTTGTATGCCCATGTGTGCAAGTGAAAATGAGATATAAACATGGAGTATTGGTTGTGAGAGCTAGATCCTTTGTCTGTATATGAGTATATATACTCTTTTGATCCCGTGAGGGAAATTTGGTCTCTGCATTTATCCCAATCCGTGAATTAGTGAAGCACACTCGGCACACACTAATCCCGGTGCAGTGAGCTGCCTGCAACAACAGCGGCGCTCGGGGAGCAATGTAACAATGTAACATGTGTCACACAAGACAATCATTGACTTTATTTCCTTTGCCCACTTCTTCTGTTGAATGGGAAGATCAGACAGAGAGAGAGAGAGAGAGAGAGAGAGGTGTTCTTGGAGAGTGAGAGTGATAGGCCTACGAGCTCTCTGCTGCAGACTGTTTTTGCATGCAGCATTTTGCCTGTTTTCTCGTTTGCAAATTGGCAACGTCCTGCTTGTCATCTAGGAGTGGATGGTTTGCAAAGCTGTCAGCAAATACTGTAGCATGGAGGACACAGGCCGTGTATCACAGTCAATATAGATTTATGGGCTTCATTCACCAAATTATAACCAAATATTCATTATAACCAAATATTCCTGCAGGCAGTTTTAAGTGTGATTTGCAACACTGGTGTGTGATACCAATGTGTCTATTGTCAGTGACAATAAGAATCAATGCTAAGAATCAGTTATTATAACATAATAGAACGTTTTGCCTTGGTTGCAATGGGTTAACTTGTATCTGGGCTGTTAAAGGGCTGTCCCCCTCGCTCGGTCTGAAGCTCTTTTCCTTTTCTTTGTGTCTTCCGTCAAGGGTTTTCGCTGCTTCTTCGCCGGCTCTGCCATTATACACACGTTTGCAACAATCTCTAGCGTTTCTTTAGCCTGCCTCTGTGCTGTAAACTGATCCTGCTTCGGTCAGCAGGTAGGATACACCGAACTTGCAAGTGGGATATTCTTCCTACAGGCAGTAGCCGTGGCCTACTGGTTAGCGCTTCGGACTTGTAACTGGAGGGTTGCCGGTCGAACCCCGATGGTAGGCCACGTCTGAAGTGCCCTTGAGCAAGGCACCTAACCCCTCACTGCTCCCCGAGTGCCGCTGTTGTTGCAGGCAGCTCACTGCGCCGGGATGAGTGTGTGCTTCACCTCACTGTGTGTGCAGTGTGTTTCACTAATTCACAGATTGGGATAAATGCAGAGACCAAATTTCCCTCACAGGATCAAAAGAGTATATATACTTACTTATACTTAGGGGCGGGCGG
>NC_063205.1:24644984-24647484 GCF_017589495.1 Alosa alosa | reverse complement strand
TTTTCCACCACGTGCCTTGACCTGTCCACCACCTAGCATGAGCTTGTGCGTGGATGTGCGTTGGTATTTATTGACCAAGAGAAGAAATGTCCTCCTTTGTTTTATATGTTGCAATACATAGCTACTGTAGCCAAAGTCCTTTTAGGCAAGTCCCTCCACTCGGCGGCCATATTGCAATGCTTTTTGGGCACTTATCGGGCATCTATTTCGGAAGAAATGTGTGTGTGCAAGGCTTCACGACACCAATCTTGCTCCAGCGGCGAGATCACAACACATGATTGGCACGATGTCTTCACAACACAGCACATGATTGGTTCAATGTATTCACATGTTTGCCACGGAAGAGGTATGATATGCGTAGACAACTGCCATATTGGTGTTACAAACTAACCCCATGCATTTCTATGGAGGATTTTTTGAGTGCTGTGTCTCCTCACTAGCAAATCTCTGCTGTAGCCTCAGGGAATTGTGTCACTGTATTTTGTCGTAATTTTCATGTAATGTCACTGTGTTTTGTCATAGTTTTAAAGTCATGTTGAGTCTTGTTTTGCAAATGAAAGGTAGAAAATGTCAACCCTGATCTCTAGACAGCTGTGTTTTGAAGGTTGATTTGTATATCAGATGGCCTGTCTGGACTGTGTTAGATTTGTGTGGACATTGTGACGCTACACTGGCATCCAATTGATTAGCTAACCCAGGGGACAGGGGAGTGGGCGACCGCCGCAAATCAAGTAATGAGCATATACAGCATTTCTGTGTGGGGACCACAACAGTACTGGGCCCCTCAGGGGTAAAAAGACTGACACAAAGACACACACTCTCACACACACACACACACACACACACACACACACACAGACACACACACACACACACACACACGTACACACGCACACACACACACACACACACACACACACACACACACACACACACACACACACACACACACACACACACACACACACACACACACACACACACAGAGGCAGGCAGGGTTCTGGTTTAGATTAGGAGGAATGGAGTCTGAGTATGACGAGCAGCTTTAACTCAGCTGGCCTTGTTTGGTGTCCACAGTGCACCGTCCACTCTGGGGTGTGTGGGTGTGTGTGGGGAGGGGGGGGGAGAGCTTGTGTTGTGTGCCATTGGGAGCTGAAGACTTCTCTTTTGTCTTTTTAAAAGCATTTCTCTCTGTTTTAACGGTCTGGAAAGAGCCACATGTAGGTTGTAAACTTTAGGGAGAGACTGTAATAATCTTGCTGATAATGCTGGTAGCTGTCTCATCTTAAGCTCAAGTACTCAGAGAAAATGTGCGGTGTCTTCGATATAAAGTGGGGTGTCCAGTCAGGGGATTTCATGCCACTTAAGATGTGCCTCTCTCTGCATCTGATGCTGTATCTCTTCAACATGATAGATAAATATATCACCTCTGTGGAATAGCACTCTCTCTCTCTTTCTCTCTCTCTCCCTCTCTCTCTCTTTGTGTGTGTTTGCGAATTGTGTCTCTGTGTGTCTGTGTTGGTCTCTCTCTCTTTCTTTCTCTCTCTCTCTCTCTTTCTCTCTCTCTCTCTCTCTCTCTTTATGTGTGTGTGTGTGTGTGTGTGTGTGTGTGTGTGTGTGTGTGTGTGTGTGTGTGTGTGTGTGTGTCCATGGCAGTCCTGTACATGTATGTGGTGAGGGGTCTGTGAGGTGCTAATGGGATCCAGAGGGCAGGATGCAGCAACAGCCTCCTCACAGATGCACACATGGAGGAAAGAGAGAGTTTCCTCAGGAAACACACACTAGGGGCAGGATGTGGGGCATGGCACCGAGTCAGAGAGATGTGTCACACACACACACACACACACAGAGAGAGAGACAGAGAGAGAGAGAGGGAGAGAGAGAGAGAGAAAGAGAGAAAGAGAGAGAGAGATCCATGTTGTGCCTGTAAGCCAGTGTTGTGCCAGTTCACAGCTTTTCTGAACTAGTTCAAGTTCAGTTCATACATGCTCAAAGTGAACAGTTCACGTTCAAAGTTCACAATTTTAATTCTGAACTAGTTCAAAGTTCAGTTCATTTTACTTTTTTCGTGAGATATTTAAATAAATACTTTTTTTCACACTACGAGCTAGAAATCACTATACGTTCTTTGAAGCTGCTCATTAGACATTTAATGCTCATGACATTGCAATTGTGGGTTTCTTACCAGGTGATAAAACTTGCAGCAGTACAGACAAGGTAGACCAGTTCTATACTTAGTGCTATGAAATCCAGCCCTCGGCGCTCTCGTCGTTGCCTGCTACGCGGCGTTGCTATGCCTACCCCGCTCTGCTGCAATTCATCACGGGTAACGTTGTGCGGAAGCCAGTATGCTATTCAACTATTCTCAGCCGGACACTACGTTGCCCGCAATGCATTGCGCACACAATGTCAAAACCATTTCTGTCTGGTAATACATGATTTAAGCGGCACCAGCGAGAATACAGGAGGGAGGAACTTTCTCTCGTTGCGTTTCAAAAGA
>NC_063205.1:24609984-24634984 GCF_017589495.1 Alosa alosa | reverse complement strand
CTTGGCTCTCTCTCAGCTCTCCAATCTCCTGCCTCCGGTCTCTGCAGGGGGAGAGCAGCATGGGCTGCTATTGTTTTAGAGCGTCCTGAGGCTGTATAGGGAAGGTCTGAGTAAGGGGATTTGATTGAGAGTGAGTTTCCATGTGTAGCCAGCCTGGATTTCGTCTCTCACACGCCCCACAGTCGGGTACGCAATTGAAGCGCTCTGTTCGCGGGATGTTAAAATAGTTTTAGAAGAGTGGTTTGGTTTAATTTTTTCAAATGCACGGGCCACTATCACGTCTGCTGTAGTCATCTCTATTGATTATAGTGGAAGCTAACTGTTGCACGACGCAATGCCTTAGTTGTCTGATTCTGGTGTAGCCTGCCTGTCACACACAGACCTGCCACACCAGAAACACCCCCTACCTCAGGCCATGGGCGGACAATGTCCACGCCAAACCCGCGTGGCTACTATGCTACAAGGACACCAACTGTGCATGGACGGACAATAAGCAGACTAGAAAGTATAAAAACATGTCTGTGGTGTTGGCAGTTGTCCATGTTTGAGTCCTTGAGGGACCATAACTAAGGCCTTTGGGGTCCAGGCCCAGCTTTTTGGTCAAGATGGCCTGGCTGTCCCTATGCAGCAATCCACCGCCTCCTCCCGTATCTTGCCCCTGATGTGGCCCGTATTTTACCCCTGATGTGGCCCATATTTGGCCTTGATGTGGCCTGTATTTGGCCCACATATGGCCTGTATTTGGCCCTTATATGGCCTGTATTTGGTCCTGATGTGGCCCATATTTTGCCCCTGATGTGGCCCATATTTGGCCTTGATGTGGCCTGTATTTGGCCCTCATATGGCCTGTATTTGGTCCTGATGTGGCCCATATTTTGCCCCTGATGTGGCCCGTATTTGGCCCCTGGTGTGGCCTGTATTTGCCCCTGTTGTGGCCCATATATGTCTCTCTTGTGGCTCGTATTTGGCCTGTGCTTGCTGCTGTGTGTGGTATCATCAGCATGGGGTTATAAGTAGCATCCCTTGGTGCTGTGGAAGTTTTTAAATAAAGTGCTGCTCTGCCACAGCTCCCTCGGGTAAAGGAAACCTGCAGTTTGTGGGGCGTAGCTGCTCCTCTGATTGGCTGCAGATGTTCCCCATTGCCTCCTTTTGACCCCATTGTGGCCGTGACCGCCACTGCTGTCCGGCCTGCTTGGAAGAACAGTGACGCTCAATGGAATGTCAGACATCTCTGGTCATTGGGTGGGCTAGGTGGGCTAGGCTATGTGTGTGTGTGTGTGTGTGTGTGTGTGTGTGTGTGTGTGTGTGTGTGTGTTTGTCAAACTGTCATACATGTGAGAATTACATTTGTTTATGTATGTCTGTCTGTGTGTGTGTGTGTGTGTGTGTGTGTGTGTGTGTGTGTGTGTGTGTGTGTGTGTGTGTGTGTGTGTGTGCATGTGTGTGCATGCGTCTGTGTGATGTATACATGCATGGTGTGTGTGTCTAACTGTCAAACGTGAGAGAATTACATTTGTGTATGTATGTTTGTGTGTGCTTTGTGTGTGTGTGTGTGTGTGTGTGTGTGTGTGTGAGTGTATGTGTGTGTGCATGTGTGTGTGTGTGTGTTTGTATGACTCTGTTAAAGGTTAGGTCCCAGCGCAGCTGAAATCACATTTAAATCATGCATTCTGCACTTTTCCGTGTGGTCACGTCTGTAACTGCAGACCTATCATTACACAGCCCACTAGAGCAGTAGTAATGGCTTTCATTTGTCAGCTAATGCAAACCATTGTGTTGCTGACAGGGTGCAAATTAGGGATGTAAAGTCTACAAAAGTCTCAAATTACAGTGCTCACAGAAAGTGGTAATACTTTCAAATACTCGGAAACTCAAAACCTACCTCAAAGCTGACTCTTGGATGGACCTAGCCCCTTAAATAAATAATCTTTATTATGAAGTTCACAACAAAGGTAGAACACTAATTAATAGTGTTAGTAGTACATTAAATTGTACTACAGAAGCTGTATCCCCTGAAATGGGTATAAGTTTGTATACTACTGTGGGCGTTGTGGCGCAACTAGCCTCAGCGTCCATACCACATTCGGGTCCAAGTGCCTATGCGCCGACCTGGATCATTTCCTGGTCCCGCTCCATCTCTCTCCCACTCACTTCATGTCACTCTCTTCACTGTCCGGTCTCAATAAAGATATAAGAGCCCACAGATATATACATTGAAAAAGTATGTACAGTTCTACTGAAACATATATACATATACACATGGAGGGTATGCAAGCAAGTGTATGACTATACTCACTAAAACATCAGATTCTACTTGGCTAGATAGCTGTTGATTGCATGGAGCTGGGTGTCTATTCTGTACCAACAAGAGTAAAAGTGCCTCTTCCCATTTCAACCACACACAGCAACAAATAGCAGGCTTGCCTACGTTTTCTGAGAAAGGGAAGGGGAACGAGAGTGAAATGGAGCATCTTGTCATGAATTAAGAGGCGGGTAAAGTCAGGGTTTACCATAAACTGTTTCAAAGTGTTCTTGCCGGCGGCATTTGCACAACATGAAACATACAGGCGGTGGTTCACCACCAGACTCAATGAGACTTGTAATTTCAGGATGATTTGTTACTGTTTTCCATGCCTGTACTCAAAGGCAGACATGGGGTCTTAGTTGATAAAAGGCTTTTCCTATAGACCCTTTCAATGTGTTTTCGGTTTAAACCAGTTCAGAATCAATACAGATAAGTTGTAATGAAAATGTATCAGACGTTAGCGTAGTGCTCTACAATTTTTTAACACCATTAACTTAAATGCGTCCAGCAGCACGTTGATGTTGAAATGTAAGAAGCTTGAAAAACCAGTGGCCCTTCCTTATCTCTCTTTCCATGACCCTAGTCACCTCGGCTATAGGAGCAGGTTTGGGCACGTTTATTATATATTATTCTCTATAAACTCTATATTATTAGAGTTTCCTGCTCAAACACATACAACAAGGAATGACCCGGTGTGACATTTCACATGATGACGGCCCTGTGTTATTTCAAGTCAAGAAAATACACACACACACACACACACACACACTATCATTAAGCAATTCCTTTGGGCATGTTTTATAAGGTTGGTCTT
Source organism: Alosa alosa (assembly GCF_017589495.1). Taxonomy (NCBI): domain Eukaryota; kingdom Metazoa; phylum Chordata; class Actinopteri; order Clupeiformes; family Clupeidae; genus Alosa; species Alosa alosa. Next base: position 24,631,865 of record NC_063205.1, on the reverse strand, counting down.
CCATAGGTGTGGCATGATGATGGCCCAGTTACACCCTACGCAATGGGCGTCTTTCATGGGTTTTCCTCTGTGCCTTGCATTTAGCACATTTGACCATGTGTCTTGGATGGGCCGGGGGACAAGTGGTGTTGACTGGGATTGGCATTATGTTAGCCTATATTCAGGAGGAAAATTAGGAAAGTTAGGCTACTTTCTGTTGCATTTTAATTCAGGTATGTGAATCCCCTTTAATTGTAGCCTATTGAATAAATCGAAGATTCTCTCGTGCATGCAAAATGATGGTTTTCAGCAGACTATGTCTGATTAGGCTCTAAACTCTATACACACTACAGCGTTTATCACTTTAGTAATAATCTCCTTTCAAAAGCAGGAAGCTAAACCTCAAATGTGATTGGATGTGAAGGAAGTGACTTTCTTTGTGAACGCCGGTGGGTGTGTTCACTAGCGCGCTCGAGCAGCAAAGCGCAACTCTACAGCAGTGCGTGTATCAGTAGTTCGGATTCGTGTCGTGTCATGACGCCCGATTGAAATGTGAGCGAAAGGAGAGTTTTAAACTGCATTCATGTGTCGTGGCAGTTGATGGAGTATTTGCGTCAGTTAATACAGCGTCCGGGGTCAAGAGGTAACTCGTATTTTTAAAAGAAACGTTTAATGTTAACTTGTCAAGCTACAGTTCAGTCAGTTACTCGATTGCTGGAAGCGGAGGTCGGCGGTTCCCGTTGATACATTACAAATTCCCCCACACATCGATAGAACTGATACTTCTTCATATTTGCTAGTGTGTTTGAGAGAAGAAACCATTATTGACTTGTTCAATTGATTGATGTGGCAAAGTTTGAAAATTGGAGTCTCTTCCTCAAATGACGTGGACGAGCACAATGAGCAGTGGTTACAGTAGTTTAGAAGAGGACTCCGAAGAATATTTTTTCACGGCAAGAACTTCATTTTTCAAGAAGCCCCAAGGAAAACTAACAGACCGGAAGGTAAAACGAATATATTTCATTATCCAGCTCTGTTGGTAGCTGTTAAACTCTCACGGGAATGTTCATTTTCTGTGGTTAATGTTAACTCACGCCATCAGGCTGTCAATGACGTTAACGTTAGCCCACACCACCGTTGACCAAAACTAGCATAAAACCATTGTCCATTTTTTCTGTTGAGTCATTTCGTAATTGCCAATCATCCTACTAAAATTGGATTTCAAAATGTTGTCAGTGTGTCTTTTGACTAGTAAAGTCATGTCATGCGTGGGCTTTCATGTGAAAGTTTGCCAAAAATGGACTTTGAATGTGTTGCAGGCAACTTACTGTGTATGATTAACGTTATGCTTTGCATGCTGCTACTGTAACCTAGCGATGGCTATAACGTTAACTGTTAGGTTAGAGTAACTTGAACTTGTGAAAATGAAGCTGTCATCATATCCCTAACAAGGTAGCCAGCATGTTCTATTTTTGTCACCTGGTTTGCATCATTTGTTGCATTCCTCTGCAAAGTAAGCTTTAACTCTTGCAAGTTAGGCTACTATGGAGTCCGTTTTAGCCTCCTGGATAAATTAGATGGGCAACAAGTAGCCTAATACAATAGGCTATGAACTCCAACCTTTGGACACTTGTTGAATTAGGTCGTTCCAAGTTTCCGCAGAACTCTTTGTTGCAACAAGTTATTAGATCGTTTACCAGATTACCTATCAGGTAACGTTAATATGCTTCTGATAATAAGATAAACTCTCACGTGTGACAAATACTGCCGACGCAGCTTTGTTTGTAAACACGTGCCTTCCAACCCATCAAGATGCATAATGCGCCTTTTGACAAGGGGGTTTGGGCGCAGTGGGCCATGAGCCATGGAAATATCCATAGGCTATGTCACGGGAAACCCTTGAAATTGCTTGTGTGTTGGTCTGTCTGAAATGACACGGAGTTAGTACTACATAGTAATGTAGTCAAAGTCATGGGATGACCCTTGATTGGGTTAAATGCCATGTCCGCCCTCACAGGCCAGGCAAAGCATGGAATGTCATAAGTGGGTCAAATTCAAGCAGTAGGCTGGTGATCAATGCTGGCTTGTTGTAGCTTTTGCCTGAGTCTTCACACTTTGGCATGAGAATCTCCCTTGTCTTGATGTGTTCCTCAACTCCTTGTGTGTGTGTGTGTGTGTGTGTGTGTGTGTGTCTTGATGTGTTCCTCCTCTCCCTGTGTGCTCCCACTGTGTTTGTGTGCTGACTTCAGCTTTTCCTGCGCTAAGACTGCAGCGCATTCATTATAACAGTGTATTCCAATGCAGCTCCTTCAGCTTGGCAGGCCTGACCTTTAGTCATATGAATGTGCCCTTGGCTGTGCCACTTCTCACACTGTGTGTGTGTGCGTGCGTGCGTGCGTGTGCAAGTATAAAGGGTAGGGGGTTGAGTTTCTGTGCTGTACTGAGCTGTTGCCTTGACGCTAAGAAGAAGGCGTCAGTCAGTCAGTGCAGAGACTGGTGGCCCACAGAAGAATAGAATGCATAATAATATCACCCCCGCTCTGCTGTAAATGAGAGTCAATGACTCTGCTGTCTCAGAAATGTCACCATAGATGGGAATGCCCCCTTTGCCGGCGCACTGGGTGGATGTCCCTTTAGAAATCCCGCATGCCTGTTGCTTGTACTTTGGCACTCTCAAACTCAGTCACAACACAACACACTCATAACAAATCTCTCTCTCTCTCTTGTCTTTCTCTCTCTGTCACATTGACACACACACACACACATGACTTACAGTCACAACAACACACGCACACTCTACTCACATCCTCACACTCACACAAGACTTAGTCACAACAACACAACACAGTCACACACACACACCCTCACACACACACAAGACTTAGTCACAACAACACAACTCACTCACAACAGAAATCTCTCTCTTGCTCTCTCTATCTCTCTCTTACTCTCGTCACACAACACACACACACACACACACACACACACACATACGCACACACACTTTCACTCAGCCACAACATTATGAATTCCAGTTGAGGCCTAATGCACAGTCAGTAGCCAGAAGTCATACTGTGTGTTTCCATGAAAACCCCCTTGCCCTGCCTACAGCATTTGCCAAGCAGCGTTTGTTATTCGGCCTTGTTATCTGTAACTGGAGGTCAGGCCTCTAGTCTATTGCACTGCACTGTGGGAAGACGGAGGGAGCTGCAGTTGATGCAAGGCTGTTTGTTCCCTCGTTCATTCAGCTGAAGCCTGTTGCTCTATGCTAGCTTCCTGTGAATTACTTCACTCTTGCTTGGGGCTACATATGCACGCATACACACACAGACACACACACACATACAAATGCGCACACACACACACACATATTTCATCACACCCAATATGTCCTATGAAAAGATTATATTACGCCAGGGGATGGGAATTTATCATCATACTGAAGGCCTTGACACGGTTATGATATGTAGGCTAACCGGAGCCAAGGCTACCTGGGGCCTTTTAGAGGCCTTTCAGTTCAGCTTGTGTTGGTTTAAGCGAGGTGTGTTGGTTTGAGCGAGGTGTGCCGGTTGTCCTTGGCTCATTTGTTAGTCAGTGACTGGGTGAAGCAAGCATGTCATGTGTGTCAAAGTCAAAGTCAGCTTTATTGTCAATTTCTTCACATGTTCCAGACATACAAAGAGATCGAAATTACGCTTCACTATCCCACGGTGAAGACAAGACATATTTTACCAATTTTAAGTCCACAGACAAACATAACATTCAAGTAAACAAAAAGTAAGTAAATAAGTAAATAAGAGGGGCACATATAATAATGAAAAAATAAGAGCAGCAAAATTTTGTTGAAATTGTGCATAGACAGTCAATAAAAACTAGTGCAAAGTCAGGCCAATAAGAGGCTTGGGTAGTTCTGTTTGACCTGAGTAATGAAGAAAGTGGCATAGTGGTTGCAAGTTATGTAAGAGCAGCAGAAGTGTTGTGTTTTCAGGACAACAACACCAAGTTGTAAAGTGTACAAGTGTGCAAGTGTTCAAGTGTGCAAATTAAGGTAGTGCGGCGACCATTGTGGGTCCAATGTCCAGGATGTTATGTAGCTGATACCATCCTGGACATTGGACCCACAATGGTCGCCGCACTACTCCACTTGCACACTTGAACACTTGCACACTTGTACACTTTACAACTTGGTGTTGTAGGTGTGTGTGTTCTTGTGAAAGCATAATGTCTGTGCATAATCTGCACATCTGCGTGTGTGCGTGTGTGTGTTTGTGTTTTAGGGTGAGGCAAACATGTGTCATATGTACGTGTTCTTTAGAAAGCACATGTTTTCTTGTTTGTGTGTGAGATACCACATAGGTATGCCTGCGCATAGTGTGCACATTCATGTGTGCGTGTGTGTGTGCTTGCGTGTGTGTGTGTGTGTATGTGTGTGTGTGTGTGTGTATGTGTGTGTGTGTTTTAGGGTCATATTGTGTGTGTGTGAGAGGTTGAAACAGAGTGTCTGTGTGTTTGTGTGTACTGTATAGTGTGTGTTTTGGTCTCGGTGGCGAAGCTGATATATCCCCGAGTGCTTATTTTCAGCGGACCACTCTGTGTGTGTGTGTGGTGAGCATGGCGATGCTGGCGTTGTTCTTTTCAAGGCATCAGAGTGCAGAGGTGACAGTCAGGAAACAGCTGCACAGTTGCTCAGTGACAACAACAGCCCAGCAGCACTGATCAGGGAAGAGACCGTGAGCTCACTCTGTGTTTACCTCCACGTATACTTGCTTATTTTGCCTACATACAGTGCGGGGATAAGGTGGGTCTAGGTCTAATCACACACCTATGTGGCCTCCTCAGATTTCACCTGTTTTGCCATACAGTCTTCCATATTGTCATGCAGCTCACACTACATCGAAGTCACAGGGCTGTATAGTATGGAACATTAGACTTTAGGCTAAGTGTAATTTGGTGAGGTAGAAGAACACTAGTGGTATTTCTAAGAAGCATAGCGTCAGAGGCAGCAGAAGGAAAGCTCTGTGTGTGTGTGTGTCTGTCTGTGTGTGTGTGTCTTTCTCCGAGCGTTCCAGTAGAGAGGAGTGGGATATAGCCGAGTCCTTAATGGCTTTTGTGTACTCATTAATCTTTCCAGTGAAAGTGGGGATCTCCCGTGAACATTTACTTCAGGCTCAGCTCATTTATATTGTGTGGCTGTGTGGGATGAGTGTGTGTGATAGATTTTTGTTTTTGGAGGATGGAAAGCTGGAAGGAAGCCAACAAATTGGTCAAACTCCCCGGCAAAGACAAACATTAGCCATGCAGTTTTGATATTTGTTTAATTTTTTTTTCATGAGTGTGTGTGTGTGTGTGTGTGTTTATTTATTTCTCTTCTGGTGCTGCACCCCTCCAAAAGCTACACCAGCAGACGGAATGCATTAAGACCTCTAAGAACTCTGACGCAGGGGCCGTTGGCGCGGTAACGTTCCTGCCCGAAGTCTCAGCAATTTGTCCCTCATGCTGTTAGAACACACACAGGTTCTGGGCGAGTGTATTGTTTTGCGTCGGACGCAGTAAAAACAGAATATGATTCTTTTTTTTGTTTTCCGTACTTTGTGTGTCAGAGTTTGTCAGCTTGTGTGGAGAGGGTCCGAAATTTTGGAGGTGTGTGTGTGTATCTGTGTGTGTATCTGTGTGTGTATCTGTGCGTGTGCGTGTGTGTGTGTCCAGCAGATGGGCAGGGGACTAGGACATGATGGAGAATCAACTGTAACTGAAACATTTTGAATGTTTCACTTCCTAATTTTTGGCACAAGTTGCCGGTAGGGCTACTTGTTTTTAAAATGTGACTTGGGCTTGGGTTTGGGTTTGGCTTGACTGAGGCCATCCTTAAAAATATTTTCGTTTGCCGTAACCCGACCGACCCTGTCAATTTAGAACCGACCCAAATATTTATTTTTTTCCCCTTTTAGTCCGACCGACTTGCCGGTTGTAAACTTGCGTTTATACCGACCGATTGTTGTTTTTTTACTCTAAACAACCAATACAAATGCAATAAAATAATATTTCTTTTAGTAGGCCCAAGTATTGTGAATATAAATTGCCTACATGCAAACGTGGCTCACGTGTGGCGTCATCTCTACACCATTGGTTTTACACATGTCACACTATGGCCTACGCTTCGTTTCATTCACACAAACTGATAACGCTTTTACTTGGCACGAAGTTCTGGAAGAACTGTGGTCAGATCTTTTCTCATCCCTCCTCCCCCTAGTCTAACGGTGACCGTGTCGGAGTATTGAAATTGGTTGTGGTCTATTCAGCATTTCTCAAAATATGGGTCCGCAACATGGAGACTGCTGGTCCGCGGAGTCGTGGAGTGAAATTAGGCCCGGTGCTTCATCTGATAATTTGCTGCGCAGTTGATCAAGAAACCGCGGATCGACGAAAAAAAAGAAACAAAGCGTTTCTGCTATCGATGTCATTAAACATGGAGCCCTACAATTAAGTGGTGGTGTGAGCATTCATTCAGTCTTGGCGTCTGGGCGCCGAGAAACTGAAACTAATCGATAACGTTGGTATCAAAGCTCCGCTTCAACCTGTTGGAAGGCTATTTATTTATTTAACGAAACTTAATAGAACGGCGTTGTTTTTTGGAACTTCCTTAGAAACAGAGCAGAGACTGTATAGTACACTGTATAGCATTGAGTATTGTATAGTCAAATTTCAAAATAACGTGGCCAAGAGCTATTGTAGCCTTCTTTCTGGGTACATGTAGATGAGCCCTATGACCCAAAAGTCTGCCATGACCGGGCCTCAGGTCAAAGAAGTTTGAGAAAGGCTGGTCTATATAACCTGCATCAGAATGAGGTTTGCAATGGTGCGCCTGAAGGCACGGGTTGGACCCAGTCAGTTACGTCCACGATATGCACATTTGTGTAAATTCATTCCCTCACGTAATCACCATGACCAAAATTGTACTTTTTTTTTTACTTTGAATCTTGAAAAAAAAATAAATATTGACCTACCTACCGACCCATTTTTAATTTTTTTTGGCTGTTACTGCAAACAAAAATATTTTTAAGGATGGCCTGAGTTATTTTCCACCAAGGCTCCACTTGTCACTTGCGATGCACTTGTCAAGTTTACCTGTCCGATTAGGTAACACCAGCAATGTGGTGTTGCATCGTCTGGAATGTGTCCACACCACACCACACCTTGCCCAATGCCCGAGCAGGGTTGTGGTTTGATTGGCGGCTGGCGTGGCACCAAAACATACAGTGGCTTTGTCATGACATCATCTGGCGCCAACTGTGGCAGCAATTGCAAAACCTGTCAACAAGCCTCAGTTCCAGTTCAGTCTTACAAGTTGCTCTTTCTCTCTCCCTCCCTTTCCCTGCCTCTCTCTATCTCTCCTTCTCCCCCCCCCCCCCCTCTCTCTCTTGCTTGTGAGGAGGTATGGCAATATTTTAATAAAGGTGTGTCTCCTTTGCCCCCCCCCACACACACACACACTCACTCTCTCTCTCTCTCTCTCTCTCTCTCTCTCTCTCTCTGTGGGAACTCTTTCGTTGCTCCCCTCCCTCTTCTTCACCACCGTCTCCATTGTTTCCCTTTTCCTGCATATTTGTTCGGTTTCATATCCGCTGCTGTTGATTCCCACTGCGAGGGGACAGTCACTACAGTCTAAACCAGGGTACAGAGGGCCCCCACTCTCCCCTCTCTATAACCCTCGGCCGTGCAGACATCTGACCTCATCCCTCCTCTCCTGCAATCATTTACTGATGTGCAAACTGATTGGCATCCTTTGCATTCCTCACGCGACGCTTGCATACATTTATGTGTGTCTGCTTGTTGGTATAGGGGTATGTGTGTATTGGTTCTGAGTGATCAATTACATAAATGTGTGTGTTTTGGTATGCTTGTTTGGTTGTGTGCGCGTGTGTGTGTGTGTGTTTGTGCATGTGCTTGTTTGTGTGGGCGTGTGTGTGTGTGTGTGTTTGTGCATGTGTCTGTGTGTGTGTGTGTGTGTGTGTGTGTGTGTGTTTGTGCATGTGTCTGTGTGTGTGTGTGTGTGTGTGTGTGTGTGTGTGTGGGGTGAGTATTGGGTAGTATTACTTATCCCTGAGTATCATTGTCTCCATGGGGAAGTGACGATATTAGCCCTTCTTTAGCACTGAGGCCACTAGCCAGGCTGAGGTTCCTCCAGCACACACACAGACACACACACACACACACACACACACACAGGCCAGCTAACGATGTCCAGCTCTCTGTTTATCTTGTATCTGTTTATCTATCTGATTCTGGACATTAGCTTTGAAGACTCCCCTCCCTTCCCGTCTGAGGGCACATACACACAAACTGTAAGCTGCAAAAACAAACACACACATTTTGGAAATGGGTAGGTTATTTAGATTTACACACACACACGTACATTCACATTTTGGAAATAGGTCATTATATTTTACACGCGCACGCACGCACCCACGCACGCTCACAAGCAAGCACACACGCACACACACACAAACACAAACATTCCAACACCCAAACAAACTTTCATAATTTCCACCTGCGTCACACTCACACACCACTCTTAAGCCACTTGGCCTCTTCGTGTTTTCCATAAACACCCAAAACGCCTGTCATTAGTGCCCAGATCCCTGTGTTCAGAAGCTATAAGCACACTATAGGTTGTGGTGCTGCTAGAGTTGATGACCAGAAGCTATAAGCACACTATAGGTTGAGGTGGTGCTAGTGTTGAGAAGCTATAAGCTCACTATAGGTTGAGGTGTGACCAGAAACTATAACCACACTATAGGTTGAGGTGGTGCTAGTGTTGAGAAGCTATAACCACACTATAGGTTGAGGTGGTGCTAGAGTGGAGAAGCTATACGCACACAATAGGTTGAGGTGGTGCTAGAGTGGAGAAGCTATACGCACACAATAGGTTGAGGTGGTGCTAGAGTTGCTGCCTGCTTGCTTCTACTCCCTAAAGCAGATGTGCCTTTGGATAAAAGCAGCTACTAAATGCTTGTAAATAGCATACCTTAACATTGCGTTTTATAACACACTCTCAGGAGCAGCTATCAGAGCCCTTTTGTGTTGTTAACATACTTGGCCATTAAAGGTGATTCTGATTCTGACTTTTCACAGAGCCAGCTCTCTTCTCAAGCCCTGACTAACTATCCCTGGAGCTGGAGGTGGAGGCAGTGTTCATGGCATACCTGACATGTCTCAGCTCTCCAAAGCAGGGCAGCCGGCAACACGCATACACACACACACACACACACACACACACACACACACACATTCACGTGACGAGGCAGCCAGCAACACACACACACCAGAGAGGGAGTTTATATGGGCAACGGCAGCCAGCAACACACACACACAAACACACACTTTCATGTGACTAGGCGAGACCAGAGAGGGAGTTTATATGGGCATCGGCTCTTGAGAAAGTAGATAGCTTTTAGTGTGCATGGCTGGCATGGAGGAGATGGAGGAGGAGGAGGAGGAGGGGGAAGTTGGGTTGTTTTGGAGTGCACCCAAAGTGAAATTTATAACTCTTTACCACAGAGTGTGTTGAAGATGATAGCTGTGTTTAATTAAAAAGCTACATTTATAATCCACACAAGTTTTAACTGTGTGTACACACTTGTGCGTGCGTGCGTGTGCGTGTGTTTCTGATGACTTTTATGGGAGTGAACGGGCCAACCACTAACGCATTGCAGAGAGGAGAGGAAGGTAAAAGCCTTTTGCCTGAGAGGAGTCGAAGGCAGAATAATAATGTGGATCAGTATCACAGGGAACAGTTCCACAGTCAGCACAGGAGCAGCTTTAACTGTGCTTATGAGAGAAGAGGAAGACCAGGTCCCTGAAGATCCTGCAGTTGTTTATGTTCACAGTAGTGTGTGTGTGTGTGTGTGTGTGTGTGTGTGGGTGGGATGGAGGGACAACAAACCCCACCTTGTAACTGTGCCAAACATCCAAGTTTTGGCTAACATATCACTTTTGTGTGTGTGTGTTTTTGTGTGTGTGCGAGTGCATGTGCGTGTCTAGCTTACACTGCAAACCTGCTTCCTTCCTGATTCTGTGTGGTCACAGCATCAGAAGACGAGAAGGACATCAGGGAGAGATGCTCTCACTCTCTATCTCACCCTCTCTCACACATACTCTCTCTCTCACACACACACACACACACACACACACATACACACGCATGCACCACTGGATCTACCACAGATCGGGCATGGGTTTAGCATTACGGGCGCGCTGGCTCCTGTGCGTGTGTTTGTGTTTGTCTATCTTTTCCTGTCTTATCGCAACTCTATTTTTAAGAGGTTGCACAAGTATGTCATCTGATAGCTGCTCTGCTCACCCATCCCAGATCTGCAGTGAGGGACTCCAGCAGTCAGAGCTGCTGACTGGGGTCACTTTCGTTTCTTTTTAGGAAAAAGCATCGAGAGCAGGTCACTCTCAATTAGCCAACATCAGTGTTTCCCAGAGAATTGAATTCCATTTGTGGTGGTTGGTTTGCAGAATTAACTTGAATGCAACAGTTTTTAACAAATTAGCACAGCATGGTTATGATGCTAACCAGATTTAAGCACAAATTAGTACAACCTGGAAAATCATTGTGTGGTGGTCAATGTTGATATTGCGGTGGGCCGCCATAAATAAGTCAATGTATGGGAAACACTGCAACATTGAATTTCAATTTCAATTGAAGCCTAATTGTGGAGTCGTAAATGGGCTTGTAAAATAGCATCCGATCCATGTTGTGAAATGTACTGTAGCCTAACCAAAATGGCCACCTGTAGCTCCCAGTGAAGATGACATGACATGTCCATGCACAGAGACATTGCTGCACTGTTGAGAAACACACACAACCCACATTAGGACACTTCCTACTGACATTGCAACACCTTTGACTTCAAAGATGGGTTTTCTTTTTAGGATTGGAAGTCCGAATACCATTTCTCTCTCTCTCTCTTTCTCTTTCTCTCTCTCTGTCTCTTTCTCTCTCTCTGTCTCTCTCTCTCTCTCTCTCTCTCTCTCGGTTATGCAAGGAGCCTTGTTAAGTCTCGTTTGTGTCTCGTAAGTCTGCTTGTTTTAAAGGGGCAGGGTAATTAAATTGCATTGCTCTCCACAAACAGATCTTTAATCGTAATAGGGGGTAGTCTGTTTTAGATTTCGATTAGTAGTAATAGATCATTGTGATATGGATTTGAAGTCGCGTCGGTCAGCCCCTTCTCTCTTGGCTATGCAACGAGTGCTTCTGAGGCTGGTCAGATTCTGGTTGCTGGAAGAGGAAGGTTGGGTAATTAAATAGCATTGTTCGTGAGAAAGCCCAGCGTCTGGCCGCTGCTGCTGTGTTCTACCCAGACACGGCATGGGAGTGCAGAGATAATGTGATTAGCCCATAAAGCAGCTCGTGTGTGTGTGTGTGTGTGTGTGTGTGTGTGTGTGGAGATATTAGTCAAAGAAGCTTTTTATAATGCGGTCACAGCACGTTGTCAGTTATGCAAAGCTTATGCTAGTCCTGCACACCACACAATATCTCTCTCTCTCCCTCCCCCCTCCTCCCTCTCTCTCTCTCTCTCTCTCTCTCTCTCTCTCTCTCTCTCTCTCTCTCTCTCTCTCTCTCTCTCTCTCTCTCTCTCTCTCTCTCTCTCTCTCTCTCTCTCTCTCTCTCTCTCTCTCCCTCTCTCCCTCTCCCTCCCTGTCTCCCTCCCTGTCTCCCGCTCCCACTCACACACAAACACCTGTTAATAAGATAATAAATACACAGCCTAAATCTTCACCTGTGCAGTCAGGTCATTTATCCGATTGGGTGGGCTTCTTGCCAACTCCCTGCTAATGCTACCTATGTGTCTCAGAAGGGAACCGCCTTAACCTATTACCAACACACAATTTACAGCCTGAGACTCCCCCCTCTCCTCCCCCAGGTAGCTCAGCCCAGGGTGCTTACCTGTGCACACCTGGATGTCAGGTGTGTGAGTCAACAGCTGTAATGAAGGCCTTATCTCCAGAGTCTCTCATTAAGTCTGAGCTCCGAGGGCTCTCCGTGGGGCCTGTCTCTCCAGATGGACACACACAATAATTTACACGCATGCACACTCCAACACACTCCTCTGCTGTCCTCCCCCATCTCCTCACTCTTCTCCTCTTCTATCCTCTCTTCTCTTCTCCTCTCTTCTCTTCTCCACTCTTCTCCTCTTTCCTCATGTCCTCCCCTCCCCTACCCTGCCCTGGTTCCCCTCCAGACATATGGGTCGTGGTGGTGTGGAGATCAGACAGGTCCTGGAGAGGAGAGGAGAGGAGAGGGAGTGTAGCGTAGGGTAGCGTAGCGGCCGGGGTAATGACACGCAGATCAGTGGGTCACCACATGTCACATCTGGAGGCAGTTCCACGACAGGGAGAGGGAGCTGTAATTAGGTCTGCCTGGTTAAAACCTGCTGGCATAAAACACACACTTAACACATGTGCACACACACCAAATGCGCCGCCTGCCTTTGCGATGCCACCACGCTTACGGACACGCGTGTGCACATGGTCACAGTCAGCTTCCCGATACACACAGAGATTTCAGTAATGGTCCTCTACTGCGCACACAACCACATGCACACACATGCGCTCACACACATACACACACACACACACACACACACACACACACACACACACATATACTGACTGACCGCCTTTGAAGTACAGGTGGTTGAGCTGAGAGGGAAAGCGCTGCAGTGACGCAGCCAGATGAGTTGGTGGTGTTCCACTGTGTGTGGTATTGTCAGTTTCATCTCGCACACACACAACCAGTAACAACACACACACACACACACACTAACTACAGAATGACCGTCTGCAGGCTTTCAGTTAGGAGGACGCATCTCTCTCCATGCTCTTCCTTTCTCTCTTACAGACACACACACACACACACACACACACACACACACACATAAAGATGCACACACAGACACACAGTTGAGTTGAAATATCATGCATGTGACCCACACACAGTAGGGTGTGGCGGGAAGCGCCCTTCTTATTCCCAGATGAAGAGACTACCATTTCAAACGGCAGTGCCAATCACTCTCTCACACACACACACACACACACACACACACACTTTATTCAGCCCTGATTGTGCTCCTATCTCCAGGGAGTCACAAACAGGAAGTGGTGCGTTGACTCTGATGTCTCTATTGAGCCTTATCGCTTCCCTCTTCACCACACTCTGATCCTGCCGTCAAGACTGCTGACTGTTGGCATTTTCAGCAAGACAGAGAGTAAGTGAAAGGTGATAGAGGAGGGTTTTGTTCCCCCGACGCTAATCTAACCCAAACAGCCCTCGCGAGCTCTGTAACGAGGTCCACCAGACGCTATTGTTGAGCAAGACTGAGTCATAAAAGCAAACAGAAAACAGCTAGCCTAGCGTAGCCCATGGCCTCAGACTTCAGCTAGCAAGGCCAAAGTCTGCCAGCTAGAGAATGGCCTTGATGATACTAAATTATTCCAGTGTAGATAACTTTATATTTATGTTTATGTGTATAAATTTGTAGTTCAGACTTTAGAGTAACAACATAGGCACCATCCAATGTTGACCTGTGTATTAGCTTATCTAAAATGCATCTAACGGAATGTGAATATAGCAGATGACTTTATTTGTGTTGATGTTTATAGTTCTTTGCAGTTGCCCTGTGTATTATCTTAAATGCATCTAACGGAATGTGAATATAGCAGATGACTTTATTTGTGTTTATGTTTATAGTTCTTTGCAGTTGCCCTGTGTATTATCTTAAATGCATCTAACGGAATGTGAATATAGCAGATGACTTTATTTGTGTTTATGTTTATAGTTCTTTGCAGTTGCCCTGTGTATTATCTTAAATGCATGGAACTGAATGTGAGTGCAGCAGATGCAGTGTGGTGAATAGAGTGAAAGGGAGCATGTGTGTTAAGTGAAGACTCCTGCTGGACAAATGAGTGGAAAAGCACACTCACTCACCGACACACACACACACACACACACACACACACACACACACACACACACACACACACACACTCACTCAACGAAACCATCCACCTCCACCTCCACTCACATGGATACACACTGGAGTGTTTGGTAAACGTGGCCTTGAAACCAGATCCGGGCTCTGTGTGTGTGTGTTAGCTCCCTGCACCTGGCATTAAGTTGTGGGTATCAGATCGTTTTTTTTTTATCTCTGCTTTTTTCACTCCCCTCAGATCTTTCCCCAGGGCTTTATCAGCTTCCAATGACCTCATCGCTCAAACACACTCCTCTGTGTGTGTGTGTGTGTGTGTGTGTGTGTGTGGCTCAGATACTGTACCGAACAAAGGTCTCTTTCTCTGTTGTTGAACTAGACACGTTCCCGCATGGCTACAGACAGGGCTGCACGGTTAAGCTGGGTTTGCTTTGCTCAAAAGTGGTTCCTCTTTCAATTTGCCTGCGTAATGTTCAGCAGTGAGTCTGTGAGTTCACTCAGCGCTCTTTGCACTTTAGCCGTCTGCTGGCGTCTTTTCTAAGAACCAGGGGGGGCGATGGAACTGGATGTCCTGCCACATTTTTGGCGTGCACGCAGACGCGCACACACACACACAGACAGACACACACTCCCACACAAACACAGACAGACACACACACACACACACACACACACACGGTGGGATACAAGTTGCCGTGTTCTGATTAATTATTGTCCCAAATGTAATCAACTCCATGAGAGGATGTCCTATGTAGGGGTGAATAATCCATCTGTTAGTCCACTCCTGGTTGCAGAGTCTAGACTCTCTGATCAACGCTGACCTGATCTCTTACTTCAGCCTAGCGCTTTTGAAGTTGTCCCTCTATAGAGGATCCCGACACCCAGTTCATTTTCAGCAGATGGCTACTGTCACCGCCGTTGTGTGCGGAGGCAAGGGTGGTGGTGTTCTGATCCGCTTGTAGTAATGCCGGATGCACTGATGTGGTGTTCTGATCCGCTTGTAGTAATGCCGGATGCACTGATGTGGTGTTGTGTTTGTTTGACTATGATTTGTCATGGTCATGACTCTATTTAATAGGATGGATGGATGCTTTTATGTGGACGAGTCACCAAACCACACAAACAAGGCCTCCCTCCCTCTTCAATGAAACCTTCCGGCTGAAGATTTATAGACCCTTTCATCAATAAAAACAAAAACAATGCTTGAACGTTCTATTTGGGCCCCAATCTACTTCCTCTGCATTAAGATAACATATGGAATGTTAAAAAGGAAGTCTTGTGGGGCCAACTATGATGCTGATAATGGAACTCTCTTGAAAGGGTCCATAGCAGCTCTTCAGGAGACTTGAGAGGAAGGCATTTGGGTTCATACACACATACACACACACACACACACACACACACACACACACACACAGCTGGACACTCTACAAGGCAAGGTTTAGAGATCTCCATTAGAACGTGTGTGTGTGTGTGTGTGTGTGTGTGTGTGTGTGTGTGTGTGTGGTGAGCCATTGAGTTGCAATGTTGAATCAAGCAAGTTCACTTCCTCTTGATATGAATCATCAACTAGCTAGTGTTCTTCTGCCCACATGAAGACGTAAAGTCCTTATTAGTCTAGGTGTTCTGTGTTGCCTCATAGCTGAACTAATTTGAGTTACGAGAAAGGATGATATTAATTATGTCTAATCCTCAGGTACTGATAATTAGCCGGTGACGTCTTTAATTCTCCCATGTGTCTATAGTGTGTTGTGTTTTATTATTCTAGTGAAATACTGGACCGGGCAGTTTGAAAATAGCCAGACCTATTCAATCTCTATTTCTTTGGAGAGTGTTTGAAGAGTCACATGCCTAGTCGCACACACACACACACACACACACACACACACACATTAGCACCAGCCACCAGCCAAACACTGGTAAAATATGCAAGTGGCTGTACATTTCAGACACAAATCACTGATTTAATATTGAGTTGCTGGTGAATTTGACCAAAAATGTCCACTCCTGACACACACACACACACACACACACACACACACAGTGACACATGGTTGTTCCTCAGTGTTTCCCGGTGTGTCCGGCTTCCTCCTGCACAAAAGGGTTTTCGTGGAAACTGGCCACAAGATTGCGCAACTCCACACGTCCAGTGCCATGAACCGCCACCTTCATCGGCAGAGCAGGTTTCTGTGGAGTTCTGTAGCAGCCAGACCAGTCACACACACACATCCTGACAGAACAGACACTATGCACACACACACACACACAGAGCAGGTTTCTGTGGAGTTCTGTAGCGGCCAGGCCAGACCAGACTGAGTGTTTTTAATACGAGAGAACGGGACAAAAGAGCAGCCGAGACGCGTGGTTCCAGAGGGATCTGGGTTTCCACCCGTAAAAGCTAAAGAGTGACTGTGCGGGAAGTCTGGGTTATTGTTGGACGCACCTCAAGGGGGTCTCTTTGTTTGAAATGGGATGTGCACTTCCCACTCTGCTCACCTCTGCGCTTTCTCTGCCTTTGTCATCTCTCTCTTCTCGCTCGCCCCCCCCCATTCTCTTTATTACCTTCCCTCTGTTCTCTGCAAGCCCCATGTCTCTCTCTCTCCCTCTCTGTCTCTTTCTTTCTGTCTTTCTTTCTCTCTCTCTCTCTCTGTCTTTCTTTCTGTCTCTCTCTCTCTCTCTCTCTCTCTCTCTCTCTCTCTCTCTCTCTTTTCTCTTTCTCTCTCTTTCTTCTGGGTGTTTGGGTGTTTCATAGGTAGCCCCCCCACCCCGGCCTCCACAAACTTCCCAGCCACCCTGCACTTACCCTGCCTGGCTTTCCTGACATGCACCCTGACCTGTCAACATAAACATGTTATGAAATGAGGGAGGTTGCCTCTGGGTGTGGATGTGTGTGTGTGTGTGCGTAATGCGAGTGTGTGTATTTCTCTTTTCGTTACCCTGATGTGCCTCCTGTCAGCCCACTGAAAGTGCTAATGTCTCTGTTGTGTTGGAGGCGATCTAGATAAAAGCGGTGAATAATTACCTGTGGCTGTTTCTGTTCCCCACAAAGCAGCTGTTCCACTCCAGGCCACCTGTAACACCAGGGCCATTATTTAAGGGCCTTCTCTTATCTCATCCTGTCCTCAGCTTGCATAAGAGGGCTAGAGAAAACTACATATCCCGGGGTCATCGGGGCATGTGTACTGTGCTGTTCTGTCCCGGGTAGGGTCAGTGGCTTCTGTGAGACGAGAACTTCAGGATCTGGCGTCCGTGAAGATGATTCTTGAAGGGGGTGGGCATCAGCCCTGTGGACCCCCCTTTGAAGTGCTGAGAAACAATCCCAGAGCAGGGGAGGTGATTATGGCTAGGGCTGTGTCTCTCTTTTGAACAATGAAACCCTCTCTCATTCTCTCTCTCTCTCTTTTTCTCTCTCTCTCCCTCTCTGTCTCTTTCTTTCTGTCTTTCTTTCTCTCTCTCTCTCTCTGTCTTTCTTTCTGTCTCTCTCTCTCTCTCTCTCTCTCTCTCTCTCTCTCTCTCTCTCTCTTTCTCTTTCTCTTTCTCTTTCTTCTGGGTGTTTGGGTGTTTCATAAGGTAGCCCCCACCCCCCGGCGCTCCACAAACTTCCCAGCCACCCTGCACTTACCCTGCCTGGCTTTCCTGACATGCACCCCTGACCTGTCCAACATAAACATGTTATGAAATGAGGGGAGGTTGCCTCTGGGTGTGGATGTGTGTGTGTGTGCATGTACGAGTGTGTGTATTTCTCTTTTGCGTACCTGATGTACCTCCTGTCAGCCCACTGAAAGTGCTAATGTCTCTGTTGTGTTGGAGCGATCTAGATAAAGCGGTGAATAATTACCTCGCTGACGCTGTTTTTCTGTTCCCCACAAAGCAGCTGTTCCACTCCAGGCCACCTGTAACACCAGGGCCATTATTTAAGGGCCTTCTCTTATCTCATCCTGTCCTCAGCTTGCATAAGAGGGCTAGAGAGAGAACTACATATCCCAGGGGTCATCGGGGCATGTGTACTGTGCTGTTCTGTCCCGGGTAGGGTCAGTGGCTTCTGTAGACGAGAACTTCAGGATCTGGCGTCCGTGAAGATGATTCTTGAAGGGGGGTGGGCATCAGCCCTGTCGACCCCCTTTGAAGTGCTGAGAAACAATCCCAGAGCAGGGAGGTGATTATGGCGCTAGGGCTGTGTCTCTCTTTGAACAATGAAACCCTCTCTCATTCTCTCTCTCTCTCTTTTTGTTTCTGTCTCTCTCTCTCTCTCTCTCTCTGTCTCTCTGTCTCTCTTGATTGCTTCAGTGTGAACTTTGACCTCCTCGAGCCCTTTAATCGGTGACATCATCGGACATGGGTGCTCCCTGCACTACTTTGTGTTGAGTGTGTGGGCAGACCATTAGGGGATCAGTAGATCGCTATCTAGCCTACTTGGCACGATTGTAGGCTGCCATTTTATGGAGAAAATCCTACACTTAAGACAAGGCCAAGTTCTGAGCCTGTGCTCGCCTTTGACTTATGAGCACACACACACACACACACTTGATTATGCTCAATTACTTGATGAACAAGCCACCAAGTATATTAAATTTATTCATTTACCAGACAGACGCTTATGTTAGGACTTCAAGCACATCGCGTGTGTGTGTGTGCGTGTGCGTGCGTTACACAGTTGTGTTCCCCTGTGTATCCATCTCATGTTGTTGTTGTTGTTGTTGTTGTTGTTGTTGTTGTTGTTGTTGTTGTTGTTGTTGTTGTTGTTGTTGTTGTTGTTGTTGTTGTTGGTGGTGTTGGTGTTGGTGTTGGTGTTGGTGTTGGTGTTGGTGTTGGTGTTGGTGTTGGTGTTGGTGTTGGTGTTGGTGTTGGTGTTGGTGGTGATTCACAGTTGCGTTCCCCGGGGAATCCATCTTATGATATTATTAACTGTTGGCAGCGAACAGGAAGTTGTGGCTGATAGAAT
Source organism: Alosa alosa (assembly GCF_017589495.1). Lineage (NCBI taxonomy): Eukaryota > Metazoa > Chordata > Actinopteri > Clupeiformes > Clupeidae > Alosa > Alosa alosa. The sequence goes on along the minus strand of NC_063205.1, from coordinate 24,612,950 downwards.
CCCACCAACTGAAATCAAAACAAAGGGGAGGAGTGTGTTCCCCGTGCCAGTTTGAATTTGACAGATTTGATGGGCAGTGCCATGCATGCAGCCCCAGTCAGTTGGCCAATGCAAGAGTTGGCACAGCTGTGTGTGTGTGTGGAGCTGACAGAGGCCCAGTGCACAGCTGCAGTCGTCATACTGTATCCATGGCTTTGACTGTGGGGTTTATCGCAGGCTCTCATCATTCTGTTACCCCTAGAGCCTTGCCCCACCTCTCTGAGTTCCAGGGCTCTGGGGGCATTTAATGTTTCACTTCCCCAAAGCCAGCAGAAAGGCCTGGGGAGATTGGCACAGAGATTTCTATCTGCAGGGAGGGAGGTCTTTTTTCCTCCTTTTTTCTTTTTTTGGTGGTTTACTTTTAAATTTGTGTGTGTGTGTGTCCTCATATTTGTGTGAGGCTTTCTGCAGAGTAAAGAATGTGTGTGTGTGTGTGTGTGTTTGTCTGTTTGTGTGTTTGTCTCTGTGTGTGTGTCTTTCAGTCCATTCATCATCTCATTCGGGGTGCAAACTTTATTAATGTTTAGCTAGCCTTTTTCTCTCTCTCTCTCTCTCTCTCTCTCTCTCTCTCTCTCTCTCTCTCTGTCACCACTGCTGTGTTGAATCACTGTGAATAACTCTGAATCCTCCCCGACCTCAGGAAGCCACTCAGACGTGTGTGTGTGTAGTTCCTGTCCTGTAGGCCTCAGGCTCCCGTCGGCATGAGGAAAGAGTCACATGTGTGTGTGTGTGTGAGAGAGCTGCACTGCACTGTCGCAGGACAGATTGTCCACTCTGGTGGTTGAAGGCAGCAAACATATAGCATAGCCTAGCCTCGCCTCGTTAAAATATATATACTTCACATCAGTTTCTATTATGAACAAACGCTAAGCTAACCAAAGCAAGGGGAATCTTAATAGTCAGACTGGAGAAGTTTGTCCACTAAGGAGCCACAGAGTGTGTGTTTGTGAGTGTGTGTTCTGTGCAGGGTTGTGGAGAACTGAACGTGGTGTGTTTCCTGTTCACTGTTAATGGTACAGGGTACAGAGAGGACAGTGTGTGTATTGCTGTGTGTGTCCTGAATGCAGTTTGTGTCCACATGGAAACGTCCATTAGGGAGGAATGTGGCCGAAAGCTTTAGTTTAGAGGAAAGGTGTGGCCAGCTGAAGACTTCCTGACACGCTAGAAGAGGAACTGAGAGAGAGAGGGAGGGAGGGAAAGACTGAAGAGAGAGAGAGAGAGAGGGGGCAGAGTGAAGAGGGAGTGAGTGAAGAGTGAGAGAGAGACAGAGGGAATGAGTGAAGAGCAAGAGAGAGACAGAGAGAGGGACTGAGTGAAGAGAGAGAGAGAGAGAGAGAGCTATGGAGGGGGAGTGGAGAAAGCTGGAGAGATAGAAGTTGTTGTTGTTGTTGTTGAAGTGTTGTGAGTGAGAGCCGAACATGGGAGGTCAAGTGGGACACTCCAGCCCTCCTCCACTCATTTGTTTTTTGTCTGCCACGCTGATGGCAGTGTAGAGGTCTGCCATTTTGTGATGCTCCCCTTGTTTGACCCATCCCTATCCCGTCCTTCTCCTTCTTCGGGCATGTCGTGCGTGTGTGCCTGTGCCCCACCTAGGAGTAAAATATAGGTTATGTTGTGTGTGTTTAGTCTGCTCGAGGCCTCTTTGTTTTGCTGACAGGCACGCTTGTCTGATCTTCCTTCCTCTGTCAGCAAAGCAGATGACATCAGGTGTGTTATCTTAAGCAGTCAGGCGGAGCGTTGTGTCTCTCAGAGTGTGTGGCGGGTGTGTGTGTGTGTGTGTGTGTGTGTGTGTGTGTGTGTGTGTGTGTGTGTATGTGTGCTTCAGAGGAACCTGTCTTACCACAAGGCTAGCTACAAAACGCCATTCCTCTTCTTCAGAACCGTGAATGTGTTTAAAGGAGAATTCCGGCGATGTTTCACATAGAGCAGCTACCAACAGTTAGAGCTGCTATGCAGCTACAGCGCTACACTCCGGGGCCATGAACACGGCGGCTCATGAACATGCCCCCAGAGTGTAGCACTAGCCATGAACATGGGGAATCATAAACATGCCCCCAGAGTGTAGCACTGAAGCACTCGAAAAACAGATCTATGTGAAAAATCGCCGGAATTGTCCTTTAACACTAGTGGTTGGCCCTCTAGGTGCTAGCGTGGCTAGTTAGCTTTTTTAGCCAACTTCATGAAAAGGCACCATTTTGGGCCCTTTGGCTTGTTTTAACACCGCAAGCATTGTGTGTTAGCCTGGGTGAACCCAGACTAGCCTGTTAGCAGACTAACATGTTAGCAAAAAACTGATGTCAAAGGGCTCCTTTACAGACTGACCTGCAGAGCAAATTCAAATTTACTAACCGGTTCGTCTGGATTCACCAAGGGTGTGTGTGTGTGTGTGTGTGTGTGTGTGTGTGTGTGTGTGTCGATTTTCATGAGAAACTTAAGCCACACCTGAGACGTGCGTCTCATGTAGGCCGTGTGAATGTTCTAACACTAGCTGGCTAGCTGCATTCCTATTCCTTTGATCTATCACTGTGTACACAATGCCTGACGTTAACCACCTCTGCGATTAAAATGTAGCTTTGACAGGCAAAATCTAAATAAATAAAAGGGAGTGTCTTCCAGTAAGGAACATTTAGGGTTCAGTAGGCCTTTAGGTTGAATTTGAATCCTACTTGGATTCATTAAGCCAGAGCCAACATCACCGTTGGACTGTACCCAATCTATCCATTAAGGCAATGGCTTGAAGCTTGAGAAGAGATGCTTCTGTGTCTGCGTGCGTGCGTGTGCGTGCTTCATTGGCATACAGTGTTTTTAGCCTATGTCTGTACGTGTTCATATGTGCATGCTTATTGTGTGTGTGTCAGTGTCTATGTAATGCGTTTCTCCATCGTGTGTGTATGTGGTAGGTTGGGAGTGTGGGGTCTAGACAGCTG
>NC_063205.1:24352484-24604984 GCF_017589495.1 Alosa alosa | reverse complement strand
AGGTGTGTGTGTGTGTGTGTGTGTTCACGTTTTTGGGTATTTGTGTATCGTGCGTATGAACATGAGGTGTGTGTGTGTGTGTGTGTGTGTGTGTGTGTGTGTCTTTATAACTATGCTTTTGTTTTGTTTTACCATAGCTTTATGTAAGCCAGTTGCACACACACCCCTTGGTTTCTCCTTCCATAATGTGGAGTAAACCTCATATGACAGTAGTGTGTGACTGAGTGTTTAGCCTGTGCATTAAGCACTCCGTCTTTCCATAACTTCAATGTAAACCATGTGTGCCTATGTGCATACACACACACACACCCCTCTCTCCTTCAACAATGTTGCGGAAACCTGGTATGACATGTCCAGGGTCACGACCTCCGCTTGGCGTTCCTCTACCGGCTGGTTGGGATGATGGAATGTTGAGATTACCGGAATGTTTGCTGTGTGAGCTCACCACCTTCACTCTCTCAGAGGCCAGGGTGGAGGAAGAGGAGGGCTGGTCATCTGCGTTCGGTGGACACTGAGCAGCTGTGTGTGTGTGACTGGAAATTGTTGAAGCGGGTTCTTGTGTATCAATATGTGTGTGTCCAAGTTTATTGAAAGGATAATTCTTGAAAGATGGTAAAGGGTCTCTCTCGCTCTCTCTCTCTCTCTCTCTCTCTCTACTCTGTAGTACCTACTCATGAACTAATCATTCTGTTCTCTCCCTCCCTGTGTGTGTGTGTGTGTTCAGGATGTTGAGAAGTCGAGGTTGCGGACACACTTCAGCCGGGAGGAGATCCAGAATAAGATCCAGCTCTACAACACCGCATCCCAAGACCACCTCAAAATGACCCTGGTGAGTCTTACACACACACACACACATTCACACACACACACACTCACACACACACACACACACACACTCTCTCACACACACACACACACACACACACACACACACACACACACACACACGTTGTTCCATTCGTACTCTAGATTAATCATCTGACATTAAGGTCAAAGTCTACTACTACTGATCAATACACACTAAGACACAGTCATAATAGCCTCATGCAACATTTCTGCATGGGTATTATGACTGTGCTTGTGTGTGTGTGTGTGTGTGTGTGATAAGATATGAGCAATACGCCACTTCATAAACAGTGTTATTCAACAGTCCAACCCAGTTGTTTTTCCGAAGGTCATCCCACTTTTCAACCATAAACAGCCCTGTACGATGGCCCTTAGTTTACTCAGAGCAATCAGGAGGGGTATCAGCAGGTAAACATAAAAGATCCCCCTGACATCACCGCTCTTATCGCAGCCAATCAGAGCAGAGAGATTCTGGCGGAAAGTCAGATGATGTCATAGGCCCCACATCTGGCCAGGCACCAACTCTGTTTATTGTGTGTGTGTGTGTGTGTGTGTGTGTGTGTGTGTGTGTGTGTGTGTGTGTGTCTTCCTCTCTTTTGTCTGTCCTCTATTGTTAGGCATGTTTGCAAAAAAATGGCACTTATGTTCAGGGCTGCTGTGTACTCAGAGAACACATGCTTGTCAAGGCCACCACTCTTGAGAAAAACTTGGCTTGGGGGGGGGGGGGGTGTTATAAGCAGCAGTATAGAAACAAATATCAGAGATGGGGCAAAAGAGGCAGAAGTGATTGGAAGAATAGCAAATGGTGGAATAAGATAGGAGGAAGAATAGAACAATAGCGAAAGAATAAACATGCGGTAAACAAGCGGTAGTAGGACAAACAAGATGTGCTCGTTTGACCTATAACATGGGACCCATTTCAGCTTTCTTCCTGCTTTTATTTCCTTGTTGTGGTATTATGAGTGATATCATCTGACATGTCAAGCATGTAATCTTCCGTAAAAGGTTCTAGGGGAACTTCGTTTTGAAACCAGTGGCCACTTCACTTCTCTGTCTAAACACCCATGAGTAGCTCACCGCTAAAAGTTGCACTAAATGTTTTTAACTAACTACTAAATGTTTTTTCCTAAATCTTAGTTGCTATTACCTTTTAGCCTTAAGATGCTTTGTGAATACGGGCCCAGGTCCTTGAAAGAGAATCAGGTCTTTCACTCTGTGTAGAGGAACGGCAGCAGAGAAAGTCCTAAAACGAAAGCTTATTACTGATGTGATTTGTATGTATATATGTGTGTGTGTGTCTGTGTGTCTGCAGCTGTTAATATGTGTGAATTTGTGTGTCAGTTTGAAGCATGATATGTGTGTACTGTACAGTAAGAGAGACAGTGGTGTGTGTGTGTGCCGGGCTTCCTTGGTGTCTTGACTCATTAAGTTTCGGGGGCGAGTGTCACGGTCTGATTCTGTTACGGTCATGGCTGTCAGCTCAGCATAGAATTTCAGCTCCTGCTGTCTGACCTATAATTACACACACATACGGACACACACACATATATACGCATGCATATACTCACACACACACACACACACACACACACACACACACACACACACACACACACACACACACACACACACACACACACACACACACACACAGGAGAGAGAGGGGAGGAGAGGGCAGAGGGTCGAGACAGATGGGCCTCAGATCTGAGGGGGCCCTTCTTCTGTAAGTGCATTAGTGACAGTGTATGTGTTCATTGCATGTGTGTCATCTTTTAAGTCTTTTTAGATTGTATGTGAGAATGTGTATGTTTGAGTGTGTGTGTGTGTGTGACCGTCCTCCCTCTCCTGCAGCGGTGTGTCTTTGCAGCTGTTTATGTGTGTGAATATCTGTCTGAGTTTTATGCATAATGTGTGTACGGTCCTCCCCCTCTCTACTCATCTTTCCTCCCTCTTTTCTTCTCTTTACCTCCTCTCCTCTCACCTCCTCCTCTCTCTTCTCCGTCATCCCCCTCTCATCCTCCCCCTCTTCTCTCAATCCCCCCCTTCTCTTTCCAATTGCATTTCCTGAATTTAACACAGTGAGCAGCAGTAGACAAAGGCTAAGTAAGGGATAATGTATAGAACGCCGGTCATTGTCAGAAGATAGGTCCCTTCAGGGCGAACAAGACCCTCCGCTGCTGGCGTCGGGGTCCGGTTAAACCTGTCGGACCTATCTCCCGACAATGACCGGGCGCTCTATACATTATCCCGCTTTATTACACGGCTACTTACCAAAAACGACACAATAAACTCCCCGCGATATGACTCTTTAGCCTACATAGCCTAGGCTATAGCCTATTTGTACTGTTTCATCATGGCTTTTGCTGAGAAACAAACAGTTCGCAACAACACACGCTGAACTTGAATCAAACATTCTTTAAAACACAGCTGATCAACCGTATCAAAGATTCTATAGTTAACAACCGTCTCTGACCATGCTTTCACTTTTGAATGAAGTTCCAATCCTTGCGTAGTGATATGAAAGAATTGACTTAGAAGCACAAAGCCCATTTTCCTTGACAGCGGTCTGTTACACTTAGCAACGGTCTGTTATTCAGAATTAGCAGACCGCCGAACGTTGGGAAGGCCAATTCAAGTGAATGGAGCATTCTGCAGCACTATGAAGAGCCGTGTAATAATACATAATAACCTGCATACACGATAATACAGGTGAGTGTGTGTGTGTGTGTGTGTGTGTGTGTGTGTTTGTCCGCCCTTCTCTCCTCTTTTTCATTCTCCCCTTCCCTTTTTTCTCTCCTCAGCTAAACCCATTGCACATATTGCTTAACCTGTTCATATAACACACACCATTATCAAACTCTAACGTGTGTGTGTGTGTGTGTGTGTGTTGCCTCTCCAGCACTCCAGCGGTCTCTACACCGGCTTCATCAAGGTGCAGCTGGAGCTGAGGAGGCCGATCACGGTGCGAGGTGGCGGGGGGGCAGCGGGACCCGGGGAGTCGGGCGGGCGGATGGAGGAGGAGAGGTTTCTACCCCGTCCCACCGCGCTCTGCCCGTGGCTCGGTCAGCAGCTCGGTCAACACGCTCCACGTCAGCAGCACCAACACGGTGCGGCAGGTCATCGAGGCGCTGCTCAACAAGTTCACCGTGGCCGACAACCCGGCCAAGTTTGCCCTCTACAAGCGCTGCAAGAGAGAAGAGCAAGGTAAGAGTGTGTGTGTGTGTGTGTGCACGCGCCTATGTGTGTGTGCGCCTATGTGTGTGTGCGCCTATGTGTGTGTGTTTGTGTTTCTGTATGTGTGTCAAGAATGGAGGGAAGAGGGTGTATGTGTGTGTGAAGGCAGTGTGTATGTTTCCCACTGTGTGTTTGTGATGTAGATCCATATGTCTCTGTCTGTATAGTATGTGTGTGGGTGAGAGAGATGGTATAACAAGCTTGTGTATGACGACACAGGGTGTGTATGACTGTGTGTGTGTGTGTGTGTGTGTGTGTGTGTGTGTCTGTGTGTGTGTGGGAGACTGGCATGATTGTACTGTACTATGAAACTGGAGGTGGGTGTCTCGTGCCATAAATACCGTAGCATGGATTTCACCAGTGCCATAACAGGACTGGTCTGAGAGACGTGTGTGTGTGTGTGTAGGCCTTGGCAGATTCTTGGCACAAGAGTCGCCAGACGTGTGTGTGTGTGTGTGTGTATGAATTCTGAACTGAGGGGAGTGTCCTTAGTTTGTGTTGCCAACCGAGTAGGGTGTCCGGGGATGCACTTATAATATGACCCCCTCCTAACACACACACACACACACACACACACACACACACACACACACACACTGTACTCCAAATACACTCTCTCCAGCTGTCTCTTGAAGACTCTATAAGGAGGAGCTAGCGCTGCTGTCTCCTAGTTGCAAATGAAGCTGAACAGACGTGTTATCTGATATGTAAACATACGGTCACATACGGTCACGTTTTCACTCTCAACCACAGTCTTCCTCACTCTTACACAAGACTGATTTGTTGTTCACACAAACAAGGACAAACACACACATTCACACTGATGCAAATGCATTCATGCAGACACACACCCCCACAAACAAACACACACACACACACACACACACACACACACACACATGCATGCATCGGTCGATTCGTGATTTCCCACAAGTTGGTCCACACGGTCAGGAAGGTATGCAGACATACACAAACACACACACTCACTCACTCTCTCACACACACACACACACTTTCACACACACACACACTCACACACACACTCACACACACACATATATATATATATACACACACACACACACACACTTCTATCCCATCTAAAAAAAACAGTCACAGGAAATACACACACACACAGAGAGAACCACATCTTGCATGAATACTTGCCAAAAAAACCATGCACTTGTGCACAAATATGCACTTGTACGCACACACACACACACACAGACATTGAAAAACTGTACACTCCAATCTGTGTGTGGTGTGAGTGAGTGAGTTGTTCCGTGCTGGTGTATGTCGAGGGATCAGGGATGACGGGAGGAGGCCAGACGGCACATATGGCAGTGTGTGTGTTACAACTACCTGCAGCACTAATCTGCTCCGGACAGGAATGCCTCACGGATCACTGGACAGTGGACACACACACACACACACACACACACACGTATACATACATGCATGCACGCATACAGAGAGGCACACACTCATCGATCACTCATGCATGCACACACTAACTTGCATGCACACACACACACACACACACATAGAGACCTATTACACACACACACACACATAGAGACCTATTACACACACACACATAGAGACATATTACACACCCTACATGCATACAGACACACTCTACATGCATACAGACATCCTTCCACATTGAGGAATACAACTAGGAATGTATACATGTATTCAGATAGATGCACATACTTCAGAATCAGACAAAATAAACCCCTGCACACACACACACACACACACACACACACACACACACACACACACACACACACACACACTATATGCCAGATTGCTGCATAATGTCTGAAATGGAATGGATGAGTGGGTTTAAGTGCTTATCCTTCCTCTGTCTATCCCCCCACCTCCAACCGACATTCCCAGCATTGGACTGGGATTGGTTGCCAAGCCAACAGATGGGCTGTCTGGGTAATATTATGGGATGGAATGAACTGTTGGTGCCCAAGTGGGGAGTGGGTGTAAGGGGGGGGATCATCCCTCTGCGTGTGCGCGTGTTAGAGAGTTCTAGGATGGGGGCGTTAAGAGTACCACTTTTGCGAGTGATTCCTGGTCCCCACTGTGACACTAAAGAGCTGATGTGGCAGTCTGGTGAATTAGCATCTGTTGCTCTCCCAACCGTCTTTTAACTTTTTCATTTAGTCTGTGTTTTCACATTCTGTTTGTTTGTTCAGATTCCACTTTTAATGTTCTGTTCGGTCACCCTGTCTCAGTGTGTGTCTTTGTTCAATTTACATGGTGTGTGAGAGTATATGTATAAGTGTGTGGGGGTGTGTTTGTGTGTGTGTTTGTGAGTGCTCTCACGTTTGACTGTGTGTTGTGCGTGTGTGTTCTCATGTGTGTGTGTGTGTGTGTGTGTGTGTGTGTGTGTATGATACTGCTAGATGTGTTTCTTAAGAGTGGTGCACAACCTCTGGTCGCACACTTACTCCTTGTTTTTAGTATGGGTAGTGGGGAGCCTGTGTGTGTGTGTTTGGGAGTTTGTGAGTCTCCTAATTAAAGTGGGGCGTCTAGACATCATGAGCCGCTTGGAGTGGAAATTACTGCACAGAGCCAGAGGCCATGAGACTCACTCTGTTACCACACACACACACACACACACACACACACACACTCACACTCAAGCTGGAGTATAAGTATACTGATCCCATGTGGGAAATTTGGTCTCTGCATTTGTCCCAATCCGTGAATTAGTGAAACACACAGTGAGGTGAAGCACACACTAATCCTGACGCAGTGAGCTGCGTGAGGGGTTAGGTGCCTTGCTCAAGGGCACTTCAGCCGTTCCTACTGGTCGGGGTTCAAACCGGCAACCCTCCGGTTACAAGTCCGAAGCACTAACCGGTAGGCCACGGCTGCCCCAACAGAACACCAAAGAGAGGAAATGCTGCAGGGACTTTATCGCTAAAACAATATGTTTGTGTGTACAGTATGTGTCCCTGTGTTGTGGAAAGAGAATGGGGATTTACTACTTCAGACATGTAACATTCCTTGTGTTTTATAAGTCTGTACATATAACCTAATTTCCTTTTCTAGCCAATGTGTTCGTTGGTTCGGTGTCTTCGTTGGTGTGCTGAGAATACTTCTCCGTTACTTACACAGAGAGGGTGCAAGGCCAGTGTGAGGAGGTGGAGCTTCTCTCTACACCTGAGAAGGCTCCGCCCCTGCCTAATTGGCACATACAGGTGAGGCAGGCAGGTGTGGGTTATCACAGGTTGAGTGGAGTCAGGTAGGGAGGGAGGTGTGTGTGTGAGAGGTGGCTTGGGAGGATGGGGGTGCAGTGCTCAGGTGGAGGTGAGACAAGACTCCCTTCATTAACTTACACACACAGCTTACAATGGCTTGTCTTTTTTTAACCACACTAGTATCTGTTTAGGTTGAGGTCCCTTAAAATAACTAGCACAACTTAGACCAGTGCCTTCCCCTCTGAATCACACTAGTACTCATTGGAGGTTGAACTCCCTTATTGGAGGTTGAACTCCCTTAAACAACTAGCACAACAGCAGTGCCTTGCCTTTTATTGGATCACATTTGTATCGGTTGGCTCTCTGAAAGTAACTGGCAGAAGTTAACACCAGTGCTTTGCCTTGAGTCGCACTAGTAGTAGCACTAGTAGTCGCACTAGTAGTCACACTAGTAGTCGCACTAGTAGTAGTACTAGTAGTCTGTTTAATGTTTGAGACGGAACTCCCTTCAGCTGATTAGTGCAACCTTTCTTGAGTCACGCTAGGAGCATACTTGTGGAATGTTTGAGACTGCAGTTGGTTAGGCAACATATTGAATTGCATAATGAAGGGTTCCTTGATTGTGTGTGTGTGTTGGGGGTGTGCTGGGGTCAGCACATAAAATAGAATATTGTGACATGGCCAATAATGGTGTAGTCAGTAATCTTCTCTAGTCAATCAATGGTATGAGACTCCAGCTTCAGAGACTGATAAACACATTTCTGCTGCATGTTGGGTAAATAACTTGGTGATTAGGGTGTGTGTGTGTGTGTTTCCAAAGAACCATGGCAGAGTTTCAGTTTGTGTGCGAGTTTACTGTGGGGGAGTGAGGCTTTCCATATGAAGAAGCATACCGTACGAGCTAATGACTCAGCCACTCTGTGTGTGTGTCCTGTGATCTTTCCAGGAGGTTTGATGTGGATGGAGGCTCTCTTCTCCATATGGGGTTACTCAGACTACATAACCACACACACACACACACACACACACGGATCCTTGTCAACATGTGTGTGTAATACATATGCATACATACAATTTTCACTTCAAAGTTGCTTTATTAGCATGACTATTTTGATACAGCGTTGCTAAAGCGAAACATTAGGAACAAAAGAGTTATATAAAAAGATCATTAAAGAGAGAAAAAAATCTCACACACACACATTAATAAGCGTCTCCCCATTAATGTTTTTTTTAAGTGTCTCGCGACACTATTAATATGTTGCCTTGATGTTGACTTGGGGTGTGTTTGTGTGGCTTTATGCGTTCATTTTAACTGGCCTTATGAAGTCATTGCTGGCTGGTGTTGTAACTTCTTCTATAGTTTTACGGATGTGTTAACTTCTTTGTAAAACTGTTTTATATGCTGCATAACTCGGCCCGTCTCAGACATTTGCCTGCCCACAACAGTGCAGCCATTCTGTTTTAACCGGTTTTTAGTTCAGCTTTTCAGTTTTACGTTTACGGTTTACGTTTTTTTACATCGGTTTGATGTATTGTTTGTTTGTGTGCTCCGGAGAAGTTGAGGGAAGGTCTTAATCAGACTGGGTGGGAAGTGTGGAATTATTATTGTGTGTGTGTGATAGAGAGAGAGTGGGAGAAATTGCCACAACTGTTTGCCATTATTTTTGTCTGTCAGTTAGAGAAATTCAATTATGGGATTAGTTCTGGTGCCATACTGAACTTAAAGCGCCTTTGTCAGGAAAGAGGGACACTCTTCCCAATTTTTTTGTGGCTTTGTGTGTGTGTGTGTCCATGAATCTCCATGCATCTGTATTCATGTGTGTGAGTGTGTTAATGTGTTTGTCCTTGTTTGTGTGAACAACAAATCAGTCTTGTGTGAGTGTGAGGAGTGTGGTTGAGAGAAAGGAGTGAAAATGTGACCGTATGTCAGTGATCCATCATTTGTTCCACTCTTGGGTGGCTAGACACATTGAGTTGACTGGGTTATAGCCTGCAGATGAGAGGTTTGTATGTAAGGGTGTGTATGTTGTCATGGCCACCTCTGTGTTGTAAACGTGTGTGTGTTTGTTGAAAAGTTTGTATGTAAGGGTGTGTATGTTGTCATGGCCACCTCTGTGTTGTAAACGTGTGTGTGTGTGTTAAATGAACATGAGAACATTATGCCCATGGCTGTGTGCGTGTGTATTCTCTATGAAGTGTGGGCCTGTGAATGAATGACTGGGTGTTAATGTTCCCATATGTTTGTGATTAACCAGTTAATTGTGTGTGTGTGTGCGCACATTATGAATGACAGTTTTTAGGTGTTTAGAGAGTGTAGTACCAGCCGCTGTTCCAGTGGGCATTGTTTTATGTGCATGCAGCATGTGTGTGTCTGTGTTTTCTACTGTGTGTGTGTGTGTGTATGTGTGTGTATGCACATTCATTCTCACGTGTGTGTGTGTGTGTGTGTGTGTGTTTTCTCCTGTGTGTGTAGTGTACATCTGTAAGCTGTCAGAGGACGAGCAGCCATTGTTCCTGCGGTTGCTGGCGGGTCCCAACACAGACACCCTGAGCTTCGTCCTGCGAGAGCAACAGACTGGAGAGGTCATGGTGAGCCCTGCCGCCCGCCCCTGGCCATACACAGGACACATGTCCATGTCCTAACACATGAACATCATAATAACACTACAGGACATAAACATACCACTATATACATCATAACATAACACTACAGGACGTAAACATTAGTATACAGGCCTATGAACATAGCACAATATACATCATAACATAACACTAGAGGACAAACATCTGAACATCACATTACAGAATATAGCTACAGTGTCTGATGGCCCTTCCCCCCCGAAATGTTTGTTTACTGGATGTTTGTTTTTATATACAACCAAGCCAGCCTCCAAAACAACACGCCCTCTGACTTTTTTTCCTCTCCTCACCTCTCTCTCTCGCTCTCCCCCCTCTCTCTCTCTCTGTGTGTGTAGTGGGACGCTTTCTCCATCCCTGAGCTGCACAACTTCCTGCGCATCCTGGACAAGGAGGAGCAGGACCAGTTGCGGGTCATCACGCACCGCTACGACACCTACAAGCAGAAACTGGAAGAGGCGCTCAAGGCTGTGGGGCCCGGCTAAATAGCCCCCCACCACCACAGAGACAGAGAGAGGGATGGGGAGAGAAGGAGGAATAAGTAAAGAGACTGATGAATAGAGAGAGAAATAGAGTGAGAGAGAGACTGACGTTAGAAGAGGAGATGTTTTGGAGAGACACACTGTCATGGGGTGACACACACACAGATGGATCAGCATGTGTGTTTTCTGAAGTCGTTTTCCTCACATGGATTGGACTGATGATTTAACGCTGGAGAGAAGAGTCGTCGTGGATACTCACTGCGGGCCTCACCGTCACTCGGAACTCCAATGCACCATGGGAACTTGAAGAGGTCTCCTAGTAGATATGGCATGCTTTCCCAGAATGCATCAGTGGTGCCATATTCACTTGTTTCTTCTCTCGCACTGTTCCGGCTCTTCTCTGCCTGTCACTCTCTCCAGTATTTTATTTTATTATGTTTTATGTTTTCTTTTTTAAGTTACCTCTTAAAACTTGTGAATGAGAATGAGACTTTCTGTCTTCTTTTTTTTTTATTTAATTGGTGGATGCTATTAGATTGTAAATATTTTTGTTCCTTATTTTAATTTATGTGGGTGAAGCTTTTAGTCTTTATTTTTGTTTTGTTTTTGAAAAAGTCTTATTTTACACTTTCAAAACAGGCTTAGCAACAAACCAAAAATGGTGAACAGAACCGGAGTATGAGGTAGTTGAAGGGAGGGGACAGGGTCTGTGTACATGTCTTACAGGTGTGGCCGTCCCTCTGTCTGACTGCCACACCTGCACAGGTGGAGGGGAAGACTGCCCTCTAGAGGTAGTGTGTGCCTCATTGACATGTCACACAGATCACCACACACACACACACACACACACACAACCTTAATCGTTGTGTTTGCCCCAGTGCAGTCTGAGAGGAGTAGCTCAGTTTAATGGACCCAGGCCCCACTGCTGTAGGCAGCATCAGAGACAGCCCTTCACATCGGCTCAGTTTTGGCTCAGCTCTGGCTCAGTTCTGGCTCTCATCCGGCTTCGAGTCAGTCGCAGGGACGCAGTCCGTCAGTGTGTTTGGCCGGATGTGGTGGAGAGACTGATAACAAGCATGTGAATGTGTAAGACAGAGGGGAACTGTGAGAATAGAGAGATGGATGCAAAAAAACACAATGGTGTGAGTGATCTAGAAAGAAATGGAAAGAATGATATAAAGAAAGACCAGAAAGAAAGAGAGAATGATGGGAAGTGATGTGGAAGTAGATAACGAAAGAGTAAGAAAGAAGCAGCCTGCATTGGAGCTTGTCACATGACCTACGGCCACTAACCCTTGCTGCTAGTGGGGGAACTCGATGCTGGAAACGAATGTGGTTTTTTGTGTTCAGATGACTGAAGAAGACTTGTGGTGCTTCACTGAGCATGACGTGTTTGGGTAAAGCAGTGAGAGATGTATGGTGTATGGGCTGGATCTTTAGATTGAGATGTATGTAATATGTGTTGAGCATTGAGAGTGCATGGTGACAAGATGTTGCTGTAGGAGTGTGAATAGACGTGTGTGTGTGTGTCAGGCTGCTCAGCAGAATAGAATGGATTACAGGAAGTTGAGGGTTTTGAGGAAGTGAGAGGCAAAGGGCTTGTTCGGCCCCAGGACCAGAGTGACGTGGTTTAGCTCGGCATCTCTCATTTAGGCATTCAGGGTTCCTCTCTCTCCTCTTCCTCTCTTCCTGTCTACACCCCCCCTCTCTCCTCTTGTTCTCTCTTGTTCTAAAACTGTCTATTTTTCTCTTCTCTCCATTATCTCCCTTTTTGTTCTGGTTCTCTCTCTGCCCCCCTCTCTCCCTCACTCTCTCTCTCTCTCTCTCTCTCTCTCTCTCTCTCTCTCCCTCCCTCACTCTCTCTCCTTCCCTCCTTCTTTGTCTCTCTCGCTCCCTCCCTCCTTCTTTGTCTCTCTCGCTCCCTCCCTCCTTCTTTGTCTCTCTCGCTCTCTTCCTCCTCCCTCTCTCCCTCTCTCTCTCTTTCTCTCTCTCTCCTCTCTCTCTCTCCCCTCTCTCTCTCCCTCCCCCCCCTCTCCCCCCGTGTGTCCTACCTCCTGATGGCCCTGCCTGTAGAGACTGATGGTCTGCAGAGAGTGATAATCAAAGATTCTAGAGCTCTGTTCTAGAATCTTTGGTGATAACAGCCTATCAGACCAGTGTCTTTGTGCTGGTGGATTTGTGTAGGTCTGGACCTTGTTTGTGTTGGAACGAGTGCTACATAGCATTGACATTAACTCTGCTTGGAAAGAGAGATCTGTAACAGGCCCGACAATAGGCACTAGGCTGGGGATGTAGACTTGACATTTGCATTGCGAAATTGGACAGAGAGGTCTGTAACAGGCATGATTCTTGGCACTAAGTTAAGAATGGCATTGACGTTAACATCGCTAAGTGGGAAAGAGAGGTCTTTATCAGGCCTTAATGCTAGGCGCTATGCTAAGGATGCAGCGCTAGGCTGAGGATGTAGCATTGGAATTTACATTGCTAAGTTAGAAAGAGGGATCTGTCACAGGAGTGGTCGCCAGGCTGAGGAGTGTGTTCAGGAGACAGCGGGGGGTATGTGGTCATGAGAGACGGGAAGTGATGAGGGTCACATTGTCGCTCTCTCCGTACCAGAGCACAGTGAGTCTGAACTGGGCCGAACTGGGTCAGGCTTTCTGCGGCCAGAATTCACCAGATCTGGACCTTATCCGCACAGAACCTGTTTCTGGAGGTCAGCGTGTCACCGTAGGTCCTGGTCACTGTGGTGTCGCAACTGCGTCCACTGGTTCAGAGGGTTCCATAAACTCACAGGAGGGTTACACAAACTCACAGCTGCCAAATACTGAGCTTTGTGACTGTAAAAGCGATTGAACATACCAACATTTGGGGCCGTAGGGGGTAAAGACAGTTTAAAGAACTTTTGAAGGTTTGCTCTGTTTTTTGTTTGTTTGTTTTTGTTTTTCTTTACTGTCTTGTTGTCGCTGTCCTGCTCCAAAGTGCTGTAGATACTCAGCCTATTCGCTATGCAGAAGCCTCTAGCTAAAAGTGTACTTTGGAATGGAGGGGAAAAAAACAAAAAACAGAGTAGACAATCTCAAAGTGGACATTTTCAGTAGATGCATCCAAAGAGGCCAATTATTATGAACACCTCCTTGGGTGTCTGGCTGGAATTGATATACATGTGTATTTTTGTTTTATTTTTGTTTTTGTTTATGTTTATTTCTGCTTGTACTGCATGAGGAAGTTCGGATAGGTACAGCATTGTGAACTCTAAAGTCTTGCATCACCTGCATTGGTGATTTTCCTTGTAGGATTTCATTAGAATCGGGCTGTAGGGACCTCTTGTGGACGACAGTTGTAATGGCGTCTTGGTGTCCTGAATCACAATCTCTTGGTGACATTAGGTGATGATCCATTTATTTGAATGACCTTTTAGTTATGTTATTTTATTTGTTTATTTTGATATATAATATTATAACCAAAGATACTATTGAAAAGATTATATACACAGCTAGATTAACTTAATTTTAGAAAATTGTTTTGCCTGGTGCAAGCAGTCAAAGCCCTCCTTATCAAACTGAGGGATATTTAGATTGACATTGTCTAAGGGCATATCCTTAATATATATAAGTATAACAATTAAAACACTGGGTCTGTTTCACATCATTTGGAATTGCAAGTCAGTGCAGGAGTGAAGTAGCTTTTTTTTGCCAAGCCATTACTATTGAGATGTGGTTCATCTAAGCCTTAGGTCTAGCAAACCATCACGGCTAGCGCATATAGAACCAGCGATCTTAAAAAGCTTTTTATAATGGGCACTTTATGTTGTTTTTTTTAATTCAGGGATTTATACTGTTTGGGTTGTTGTTGTCATGTTTAGCTCAAATTTACAAAAATGCCTGTATCTTTATTATTATTATTAGAATTATCCTTGATAAAAAAAAATATATATTTTCATTGATTTAAAAGTATTTTCAGAAGGTTTTTGTTTTTTTGTTTTTTTTAATGAAACTTGACTTTTTTTCATGGCAACATAATATCCTGCTAGATTCGTCATTTAAAGTGAGACTGTGAAATGTTTTCTTTTTTATTTTGTTTTGTTTTATGATACTATAATGTGGTTCCTTATAAAGTTTATTGATGTGGTTATACTACTAAGATAATCTCATACACATAATTGCATGCATTATGTAGAATAATGCATAATCAATGGCTGTTAAGGCAATCGGTAGGCCAGTTACACTGTCCATAGGTTTGAATCAGTATGGATATAAATTAGTTTGCTAATGGTTCACCTTTGTCGTTTTTTTGCCAAAATAAAAAATAAAAATAGCTAAAGCTATCTGGAGACCACAAATCTGCCGCTTCATCTTAGCAATGAAAGAGACCACTATTTGCATCTTCGGTGTGTTTGAGGACTCTTGTTTGTCATAATGTCCCATGTTTGGCCTATGTTGCACCTCTGGCATGTTGATCGGTTCGAGTACTGTCTGCTTGGTTGATGGTGCATCGAGACGTTCTGCTTCTGTCTGGAGTGCTTGCGACATTCATATCGCTGTATTATTCTTTAGAATATCGGTGCAGATTGATGCAGGTTTATTTTTGTAGGTAACTCACTTTAAGATGTTACCAAAATGTGGCCTTTTTGTGTCAAAGGTCAGAGTTCATTAAATAAAGTTGACATTTTGCTCAAATGTTAATACTGTGTTTTCTTGTATTTTGTGTTTCAGCAGGCCTATATTGTACAACAAAGAACTGCAGAGTACAGTTTTTTTTTTTTTTTTTTAAAGATTCCCTCAAATTCAAACAATTATCTACTGAAGATAATAGCCCTCTTGATAAAATATAAATATGTATGCAACATGCAATAAACCATGTACCAATATGCAGGAAAAGAGGCATAGATTGACAAAGAATACATTGTTGTTTCCAAAAAAGTTGGAACAACTTTGATCATGTTGAAACTGACACGTCATTATTTTGTGCAAAATATATAATTTGATGCCAGCAACACATTTCAAAAAGTTGGAAAAGTTGTGTAATGCAAGAAAACACAAGGATTAACATTTCACAACTAATTATGTTAACTGGCACCATGACAGAGCATATAAAAGAGCATCCCAGAGAGGCAGGATGTCTTATAATTAAAAATGTGGTGGATGCATTCATCACTGAAAACTTGTGTGGGCAAAATGCAGCGATATTAAGAATAATGCTCCTCAACGTGAAACTGAAGAATTTGGGATTTTTTTTCTTCATCTATGGTAGGCCTAAATAATATCATTCTCAAAACTCCAGCAACTGCTCAGTTCCCACATAGCCTGTTGTCAAAAGAAGATGTGAAACACGTGGTAAACCTGCTCCAGTTCCAACTTTTTTGCTGGCATGTAATTATTTATTTTTCATAATTTAGTGCTGTGCGTATCATATTTGAGACATGCATTTCTGAGACCCATTGCATCACCATGAGATATAAACTTTGCATAAAACCCTGTTGTATACAATCTATTACTTGTCCTCTGCCCCCTGTTGGATACCTTTTGCACTACAACAATTCTGACATGTAGTTTGTTAAAATTCAAAATGGTGGAATCTCATTAGTACCCTACCGATTATGTAAAGGTCAAGGATATTGGTAATTTGATAATTTTATGGTGAGATTTACCTTTACATATTTATCAATATTTTAAGATTAAAAATGACTTTGTTCAAAAAACTTAAAATTTCCAAAAATTGTAAAATGTAGTTTGGTGTAAAATCGAGCAGAAAATGTTTGTATCACAATTGATACAGCAGGTATTTAGTGGTAAATCTTTCAATGGGCATAGTTATTTTTTTCTGGATGTTATATGTATATTATGTCTTCCATAGTCCATAATACAGTGTTTTAATGAATCAATTACACAATTTACAGATTGAAATGTGATCTTCACAACAAATAACTCTTATTCATAATTCATAAATATCTATGGCTAATTTATAGATGGCTAAAAGGCTAAAAGGAAGTTCTCTACTGAATATGTCCTGAATTTTCTTGATGGCAATTTGAGCGACATACAGGGCCTTGTAGAGACAGATGATGAAGTGGAAGATATAAATTGGACTTTTGGACATCACTCCCCAAGGTCAGGTGAAACACTGGGATCGGAAGACGTATACGTTATGGTTCCCAGAACAGCCCTTGTGGAGACCTACAACAAATTTATGGGTGGTGTTGAGTTTTTGGATATGCTCTCTGCCCTGTACAAATACAGTTTGAAAATCAGGAGATGGTACTTGGTAGGCCACTGTCCTCTCCATCACATTCCCCTTCGCCACACTCCTCACCATCACATTCCCCTTCGCCACACTCCTCTCCATCACATTCCCCTTCGCCACACTCCTCACCATCACAAAATGTGTTCCCACCATGGAAGAGGCCACTATGCAGTGTTCCTCCAGATGCTGGGAGAGATGGGGTTGACCACTTCCCATCCTGGGCACGACAAAGGTGCAAGCACTGCAAAGAAACTCCTCACTTCTCCTATGTGTTCGGTGTAAAATGCAATGTCCACCTCTGCCTAAACAAGAACAGGAACTGTTTCCTTGCTTACCATTTGGCAAAGTAAAGGAAAGAAAAGACTGTCGTTTCAACGTTCAAAGATGCAGATGTTATACAAAGAAACAGTTTTTGAAGTTCAAAATGAAAGAAAAGGATGAAAAAGCCAGCTGTTTAAAGAAAGAAAGATTTGAATGTTATGGATATCCAAAGATCTTAGAGATGGCAAAGTTCTTGTTATTGCCCAAATTGTGTGTAATGCCCAAAGTATCAAATATGATACAAACAAAAATTGTGTGTAATGCCCAAAGTATCAAATATATAAACAAAAAACCACACTTGCAAATTATTTTTGTTATTTATTTTTTTATATTTTGTAAATACATATATATTTATAAAGGGCCTAATTGAGACTTCAGATTAAAAAAAAAAATAGAATTTTCTGTCCATTATTTTTTGGTTTAGGCATAATAATAAATTCCGCTGTTTCAACGATTCTATTATTCTTTATTCTCAGGTCGTGTTAATTTCTCACAGAATTGCACTATGATGTCCATAGGCATTTTCTGCACTAAAAATGTCAAAGTGTAGGCCAACATAAAACATGACTAATTTACCCAAAAGGAAAGACGAGTTATTCGGGTTTGCCCTCATTGCATAGAAGAAGATAGGCTACTCATATATTTAAGAAATTACATAAATGTGTTAATCTATCTATCCCTGAATTGGACGCCATTGATCCAGAAATATTTTTTATCTTTAAACATTGCCCCTGCTTTCTGCAAGCGCACCATAAATTGAAGATAATGTCCGTATTGGCGACGCCAGTCGTTTCCACGGCAATCTGTTTTAGTTAATTTTCTTGTCCTCTAGGTGAACTCTCTTTCTTAATGTCTTCAAACAGTGAAATGACTCGGCCCCTCCCACGACTAGATCTTCTCACCCCCACCCCCGGTGCGAAAGACGGCAAGTTAGCTAGAACCAGTGAACCACTGGCTAGAACAGAGTTCAACTTTTGCATGGCCACCAGACCACCGCCGGTGTAGACTGTCAGACGCCAGACGAACCTGCCGAACAGGAGTGAGGACGACCAGGTTTTAGAGAAGAAATTATGTAAGTTTGACGGCGTTGTTGACTAGTTAAATAAGCGGGGTCGAGACGCGGCGGGAAGTTTACGAGAGCCCGTCTACGGATTATTAGACATTCTCTGGTTGTACTGTATGATCTGCATTGAGCGTGCTTGCGTAAGAGGACAACTGTGTTGGGTACCCACGTTATGAAAATGAATTATTGTCTTTGTCTGAAATGGGAAATATTATTAAATCTGCCCAGCCTTTTGCTTTCCAGTTCTTGAACATAAACCGGATCATGCATATGCTTGTCGATTTTTGACATGATGCGTGCTTGGCAAATTCAAATTGTTATTAATGTTATCCTAAAAACTAATATTAGTAATTGTTATTCAGAGCGTGCCTGTACGGCCTACACATGATCCTGCATCTGGAGAGGGGGATCATCCTTTAAGTAAGGCGCCTGTATTGGAAGAAGAGCAATTCCCCAGGGGCAGAAATCCCCAGAATGTATTACACTGCTAGGAAATATGGATTACCTAATTGCGTCCTCTTCAATCCACTGTCATTTTTCCACTCATAGATTCGGTGTATAGGCCTACACGCTATCGGAACTATTAAGTTCATGCTAGATACGAATTCAGTTTGAGAGAAAGTCTTGCACAGATCTACTTAATATAATGCTGGAACCCGATTATGAGCGAGCATAATATGTGTGTGTGTGTGTGAACAGGGCTGGACGCTGGGCTGTAGCAGTGGCGGTGGCATTTCTGGCCGTCGCGGTTGGACTCTTTCTCATACCCTCTCCTATTGATCCGGAACCATACATGTAAGTCCACAGGGAAAAAAGATTGGTGGCAAATAAGAACAAGAATAACTTACATTTTATTCACCAGTACTCTGACAAACCTTTGGACGAGTTTGGACACATCTTTTATAATTAAGGTTTGGATACATGGATTAATATCTAATCCCATTTTGGGGCAGCCGTGGCCCACTGGTTAGCACTCTGGACTTGTAACCGGAGGGTTGCCGGTTCGAGCCCCGACCAGTGGGCCACAGCTGAAGTGCCCTTGAGCAAGGCTCCTAACCCCTCACTGCTCCCCGAGCGCGGCTGTGGTTGCAGGCAGCTCACTGCGCCAGGATTAGTGTGTGCTTCACCTCACTGTGTGCTATGTTTCACTAATTCACAGATTGGGTTAAATGCAGAGACCAAATTTCCCTCACAGGATCAAAATATACTAATGCAGAGGTAACCTAGGCTACTTGTTAAATGTTGAGTTCAGGGAGGTCAGCCATAGGCTGGGTTCAAAGGTCATATATAGCCCTACTATAGGAACACAGGACTTCCTCTCTTTTGCCCTTTTTTTATTGTGTTATATTTCAAACATTTTAGCATGTTACTGTAATATGGATTTATTTAACATATCAGTTTAGTCAGTTACTTGGAAAGGCAAAGGCTAAGTTTTTTTATTTTCCTATTTTAACCATTTGGTGAGGCAGCTCAATAGACAATTCAATAACAAAGAGAATGTGTTGCAAGCCTATCTATAGCCTGTACAATGAAATAACATCTTCCAAACTGGAAGTATACAGACTCAGATCTCAGACTCAGGTTAGGATTTTCTTGGGGATTGGAAGCCTACATTCTATCTTCATACCACCATCCATCTTCTGTAAGGCGTGTAGCCTAGAGATAGACTTTATCCCTAACCCAGCGGTCTGCTCATCTTCTCTTTTGGCACTAGTATTGCTAATGATCAAATGGAGAATGAGTGAGTCAGTGTCAGTGATTAAACATTTATCTCTGATGAGGCAATGTTTACAACGGTTGTTGATTGGATTATCTGATCGCTTTGTTTTGGTTCAGATTTGAGGGGCCCCCACCCTCGTTGGAGGGGCCCCTGGCTGTCAACACTCGACTCCAGAGGGGACGCCAGCTCTTCGCTGGACAACTGAGGGGGCCTGAGTCCTTTACTGCTGACCAAGATGGTGTGTATGTGTGTGTGTGTTTCTGTTTGCATGTGTGGGCAAGTGCGTCGCTGTTCTTCCCTCTCTGTATTGGTTAGGTGGTCTGTCTGTGTTTTTCTCTCTCATTCTCTATCACATTCACATTATTTATTATATTTATTGAATTGAATTTTAAGCATCACATTCATCAACATGAGGAAAGACTTGTCATTGGTCAGTCTGGATGCTCAGTTATAGTTACAGTTTTTATAGTTATTGTTCCTGGTTTTAACGACCCTTAAATGTTTGAATATCCATTAAAAATGCTAAAGGATATTCCTAAGTATTCTCAGAGCTGCAGAGTTACAATGCATCTGTGTGATGACAGAACAACTTTTAGCTATTAATCAAGGATCTTTGACTTAACCTCCCCATAGACTGTCTATGAACCTCTCAGCAGGGGAGTTTTGAACATTCTAACTGAAGATTCTGTTCCGCAACAATGTAAGATTCTAAAATTCCATATCCAATTCAGAGTCCTAGAGATATCTATAAGCAATTCAATGAACCCAGATATTATTTAGGCGGGAATAACATTGACCAGCGGCAAGTGGCAGGTTTCCTATTGTTCTCTATGGTTCGGCAGCGGAACGGTGGCAGCGCTGGCGTAATGCTAGCATTGAACAAGCTGAGCGTTGAACTTAGTTCAACTTTCAAAGCGCAACACGAGCGTATTCAATTGTCAGTTAAGGCAAACCATTTGTGTTACCATAGGAACGAGATATAACTTATTATGGTCTGAGCGTTGCGTTACGCTTGCCTCTGGCCAATGTGATCCCTGCCTCAGAACGTTCAATTTCCAACATACGTCACACCGGTGACAACCATAGATATATATCTACAGTGACGACGGACCACCGGAGACAGTTGAGAAAGCGTTCTAAAGGATCTTTGGTACCACCATGAATGCAGTTATTTTTTATTCCTGCCTGCTTACTGCCTGTTGTGTAATGAGTGCCCGCTCTATGTTTTCCTCGTAGGGAATCTTTATACCGGGACAGTGGATGGGAAACTGTGGAGGATTCATCAGGACACTCTGACATTCATCACGCAGATGGGACAAAACATCCCTGAATGCGGTCAGCATTACAAACAAAAACACCTCTTTATATCATCTTGCACACCTCATATAATATACTTTAACTACTCATCCTCAGTCACAGACAGACATAACTCTATTGTGTCATATGGAGAAGTGCACACATATAGAAACATATTTCTGTACACAGAATGCACACACATGGTCAAAATAAAAAAAAAACACCTCACACTGACACACACACACGCACACACATACACACACTTCCCTAAAGCATATTTGTCAGTGTGGAGGATGGGTAATTTAGTACTCAGTTGAGTTCTAATTAGTAGATTCTGAGCGATAACTCTGTTGTGGGGAAGATTTACCTTTCAGAAGATTCCCCTTTACTCTCTCTCTCTCTCTCTTTCTCCATCTTACTCTCTATCTCTTTCTTTCTCTGTCTGTTTGTCTCTCCCTCTCTCTCCTCTCCATCTCTCTCTATCTGTCTCCCTCTCTTTTTCATCTCTCTCTCTCTTCTCTCTCTCCCTCGCTCTCTCCTTCTTTTTTGATGAAGGTTTGGGGCTTGAAACTTGTATCTTGGCCAGAGCGAGTCCCTTTGTGCTGCCGCCAGGCTGTATTAGACACAGTCAGGTGATTCACAAAGCATCATGCGGCTCTGTGGCCGAGACCCTGACACCTCCAAGAGGTTGTCTGTCGATGTCTTTATCACCGCCTAATCCATACTGGTCGCTGCTAGCCCGTTGGAAAAAAAGCTGTGAAATTAGGCTTCTTTCTATAAATATGGTTTTAAGAAGTTGTTCCATCCCACTGGGTTGTAATGGGAGCAAAGAAATGATCAAGTGATGAGCAATAGTATTTCAGTTAGATGAATAGCATTTTTTATTTTTTTTGCCGGAAATGTGATTTAAAGAACTTGTAGTTGCAATTACAAACTGGACATTTACTAAAAGACAAATTCAAAGCTTTTATATGTAACAGTAAAAGTAAACATATGTAACATAGTAAGTTGTCATGATCAACTATGGCATGATCCTCAGCACATTAAATACTGTAAATATAGGATTGGATGTTTATGGTGTCTGCAAGGACTATTGCAGATCTCAAATTATCAATATTGGCAGGTCATCATAGACAAAAATTCAATGACCAGTTAAACCATGATTATTTTGGCCAATATAGAAATCACAATTATTCAAAACATTTACTCATTGATTTTGGGCACATCATCCATTTTTGTTTTCAAGCAGGGTTCACTGGATTTATTACCCGACAAAACCAGAGAATTGTTGCAAAATAATCATTATATTTTGATTATGATGTTTTCATAATTGTTGGAAGTCATGATGATTTGATTAATTGCGTAGTATTTCTGAGTGTCACTCACAGACATGTAACCCGACAGGAGCAGGAAAAGGAACAGTACATTCGGTTAGATAGAGATCGAGATGGCGTCTTAAATGTCAGTTAAAATGGCAGGATTTGCCTACGTATCGTTTAGCAGAGTCAGGCCATCTGGTGCAGACATGACAAGTGTTTCCTGGCGATTTGCATTGGTTTACCTAGAGCACACTCACACACACAGACACACACCTGGAGCACAGCAGGTGGATTAGGACATCTACATGGACACACACACACATGGACACACAGACACACGGACACACACACACACACACACACACACACCTGGAGCACAGCAGGTGGATTAGGACATCTACATGGACACACACACAACTGGAGCAGAGCAGGTGGATTAGGAGGACACGGACGGAGACACACACACGGAACAGAGGAACAGAGCAGATGGCTAATATAGGCAGTAAGCAGAGCAGACTGTAAATAGTAATAGGCAATCTCTGGTACCCAAAGTTGTTGATATGAAACTCAGATGATGACAAAAATGTTGAGAAAAAAAAGGAAATTTAACTTTTTGAAGTATTCTGAATTATTCCTATGCTCTTCATTGATTTATTTTTGTAAAACGCACAAAAAAGTGAAGTATTTTTATTCATTTACTTTTTTATTCATTTGTTTGTTTGTTTGTTTATAATGTAGAGTTGCTTTATATTAAAACTGGTCGCATGCGGTTCTGTGTACAGGCAGCAGTATGGACTATGAGCCAGTGTGTGGTCGACCCCACGGTGTGCGACTGGATGGCAGCGGTCAGCTGATCGTGGCTGACTCCTACCTTGGCTTGTTCAGGGTGGACCCCAGGAACGGAGAGAAAGCGCTGCTACTGTCCAACAAACAAGGTGAGGGACCCTAGTGGTCGTGCACCAGACACACACACACACACACACACACCTCTTAAAGGTGCTCTAAGCGATGTCACATGGTTTCTAAGATGAAACATTTTTTGTCACATACAGCAAACAACACCTTACCATCAGCATACGCTGTAAAAACTTGTACAAATGTGGTCTCTGTAGGCAGCCCAGGCTCCAAAAATGGCAACAAAAACAATGTGGTCCAGTCTGGACCATAAAAACATAACAAACTGTACCAGCCAATCACCAACGAGATGCATGTTTAGGAGAGTTTCAATTGCACGGGTGGGAGGGGGAGGGAGTAGCAAGCTAGCTCTCTGTTTTGTTTGAACGTCAACAGAAGTGAAGTTACCCAACATCACTTACAGCACCTTTAAGAGAGAGAGTAATTGTGGAATAAAATTTATACCACATGTTAGTGACCCTCCACACACACCTCATTTAAAGCGATGGTTCGGAGTAATTTCACCCTAGGGTCCTTTGCACCATGGCAAAAGTCCTGGCAGGAAGCATGATGTAGATCCAGGAATGCACTAATATTTTGTTATTGCTGCATAGCCAAGATAGCCTGACCAGCCAGACCCACATTAAAATGTAGGGTCTGGGCACTCACCGTTCGCAGTGCTCAGTCCGAGGGGCGGGATATTCGGTTGTCTTTCAAATTCCCTTAGCACGCAATAGGACAGCGTTTTCCCACCAGCGGAGCTAGTTGGCTAGTTCAAACTTTTGCCAGCTTAAAACAAGCTTAACTCGTGTCACACTGTTGGCCAACAGCAACATCCATCTTATTTGTTTTCAAGTAGCAGGGAATTCAAGCCAAACCGTTGCAACTCTGCCAGTGCCATCAATCATTATGTTAAGCCCACCTAACGACTCTATACACGATTTGATTGGCCTGATAGAAGTTTAATTTTTCGAGCTCACAAGCCAACGGAGAGTTACTAGACTAGCCCTGGAAGCAAATGTAATTTGCTGCCGCTAGGGTGCGTCTAGATTTCTAGGCTATAGCCAAGATCTACTGTATTCTAATTTTGTGAATGATATATCGTGACATGCTTTACAGTAATAGGAATTGGTTATTTTCTCATGTTGTCCTTTTCTTGTTTTGCATTGTGTTGAACATAGGCTGTGACGGAATCCCATTCGCGTTCCTGAACGGTCTGGAACTCTCTCGGAATGGAACCATCTTCTTCACAGACTCCAGCAGTCGGTGGGGAAGAAGGCATGTCAAGTTGGAGGTGAGTAAAGACAAACAAACAAACGGACAAACTGTGAACATTTAGCTTTGTAAATAAGAGAGATTTCCTCAGATCACATGCCAAAATACAGGAGATTTTCAACAGTAATATTAGCTATCCATCTGCTCACAGCAGAAGATAGTAGACTACAAGCAATAACTTTAGCTATAAATTTAGCTGAACACAAGTGATGTCTAACATATGGCCTACACTGCTTTTACCGACTGGGCCCAAATGTTTTCAAAACAATCACACAGTGATTGTATCATAGGTAATATCACTGAAGCAACACAGTGTGAAGTTGTTAGTTTGTGCTTTTATTTGCTTTTGCAACTACTGTTTCACTGGTGGGAGTGTAGCAAGAGGACATCACTGCTGATAGATCTGGTGGTAGGGTCCATGGACATTACCAAAAGTGCAGAAGTAGTTTCATTTGGATACATGCTCTTTGTAAGTGGTTGAAATTTTTAGCCTTCAGCTTTTATTTGAATACATTTGCTTGCCATTCGTTTGTGTGTGTGCGTGTGAGAGAGAGAGAGAGAGAGAAAGAGAAAGAGAGGGGGGGGGTGAGTGTGTGTGGACAGTTTGAGGAGTACAGTGATAGAAGAGGGTCATCTGAAAAGAGAGAGGAGGGAAGCGAGGTAAAAGAGGTATTTTCACATGGATAATAGGACCTGTGTTGTTGCCTGGATACACTGTTCCCAAATCAGTTCCAGAACACTTGGGAACACTCTAGCTTTTCACAAGCCTCCAGAGAATGCTCTTCATTTCTCAATAATGTCATTTATTTTTCAGCTACATTTCTGAATGCCCACGTTGTTTTTTTATTGAACACATTAGCAGAACGAGAGAGCCTTTCATGAGAAATACCAGTAATGAGTTTTGGTGTACAAATAGTTAGTTAATGGCAAAAGTCTTTGAAAAACACACAACAGCTAACTGAGTCTTTTGGCAGTTTAGTTGGTGATGTGCTGTAAAAAATGTTTCCTATCGTTTATGCCATGTAGAATAATATTGCACTTGTAGTACAGCAAAGAACACCATCTCAGAAGTGACTTGCATCTGATATCAGTAACTTTGACTTTGCATGCAGTAACAAAAATGTGTAATTGTTCATACCAGATAGAAAGATATTGCTTTTGTAGTATAGTAAACAGCATCTCGGAAACACATATAACACATGCAGAACTGAATGTGATTTCAGTCAGTTGATGTCCACGTCTGGACCAGATGAGGATGATGATGGTGGTGATTCTAACCCACAGGTGATTGAGACGAACCACCTGGGCCGCCTCCTGTCGTACGAGCCTGAGACAGGCCGGGTCCAGACCCTGCTGGACTCTCTCTACATGCCCAACGGCATCGCCCTCTCCCCCGATGAGGATTTCATCATGATGGCCGAGACCAGCATCGGGCGCATCCTCAGGTGAGGGTCACTCAGGGTGATGGACCTCATTATTTTGAGGTAAAATAATTATACTACATCGTGTTGCCTTAAAGCAGGGGTTTTCAACTAATTGTTGACCAGGGACCACCATTCTGACTAATTACGTAACCCCAGGACCACCACTGAATAAAAATACTGATTCCCACATTGCAGCTACATTACTGAATCCATGGTCAGGGACCACCAGCAATGTCCTCACGGACCACAAGTGGTTGAAAACCCCTGCTTTAAAGGCTCTAGTGATGATCGTAGGATGCAAACGTACCCTTCCTCAGGTACTGGCTAAAGGGACCTCAGGCCGGCACCAAGGACATCCTCATGAGCAACATGCCCGGTTACCCTGACAACATCCGCCTTAGCGACCGGGGCACGTTTCTGGTGGGCATCACCACCATCCGTTTCCGTGGGCGAGTCATGCCCCCTTTCCTGGACCTCATCGGACCCTACCCCGCGGTCAAGCGCTTCATGACTAAGGTAGGATGCAACTTTCTCCCCTCCAGTCCATGTAAATTCACATGTATTCATTTAGCAGATGCGTTTATCTGAAGCGACTTGAGATGAGGAAATGAGGAATAACAGTCAAGCTACAGTGCAAAGGAGTATATTGTGTGTTTGTATATTTGGGATTCTCCAGACTCCAGACCTACACAACGGTTATTTCAACATGTCTGTAAGTTAAGCGGTTAGAGTCGCATTCATTCTTGAAAAGATAAAAAGAAAAGGTTATAAGAAGCAGCCAGGAGATTTCAAGATAGTGGATTCCATCCACTATAATAATGTTGCACTTTTGGAAGAATGTAGTCAGTCATGGTAACTAATAACCATCAACAACACACTATTACGGGCCTCCCTTTTGAAGATGGTGACACTTGACTGAGCAGGTAAATGATGAAATGTACGGCCTGTAGCACTACAAGGCATGGCCGTCTCTCCCTGTTTGGATGATGAAAGCCTGTAATTGGCTCTCAGTGCTGACTCTCTCCATTCTCTTTGATCCCCCAGCTGGTTCCTCTGAGCTTGTATAACATGCTGCTGCCCAAATACGGCCTGGTTCTGGAGCTGGGTCCAAACGCTGAGGTTCTGGACAGTCTGCATGACCCGAACGGAACCCTCACCTGGGCCATCAGCGACGTGTTCCAGCACGGAGGGCGGTACTACCTGGGCAGCACTGACCTGCCGTTCTTACCTGTGCTGGAGCAGTGGAGCTAAGGGGGAGGAGGAGACCGGGTGAATGGACGCCAATGATAAAGATGGACTGATGCTAGTGATTATGTGTGTGTGTGTGTGTTTATTTGTGTCAGTGTTGGGATGGTGATTGTGTGTGTGTGTCAGAGTGTGGTTTTATCTTTTTCCCGACATTAACAGATGCATCAAGATAGAGTAACACAATGGCCACTGTGAAGTCATCCAGTGCAAACTCTACAGGTGAAATCAAGGACTGCCTACTGGACTCCCCTCTTAACTGTAAAGTGTGATTCACTGTTCAACAGAAATGTGTATTTTATCTCTATTCTATGGGGTTGTACTGACCTCCTGTGGTTAGAATGTGCCACTACATGTTTGCCACACATTTGCCCAGCATTTTGAGGATTTTTTTTTTTTTAATGCTTTTTATGTTTTTGAATCAATGATCCACGGAAATGTATTGCACTATGAAAAGTAAAGAGAAGATGAGCCTGTTGACAGAACAGAGCTAAACTGGTCATCTTCACTGGTCAAGAGGAAGAGTGACCCACATACAGTACATGACCTTTCTTTACATGGATTTATCCATTTGATTGTCACAGATTGACTGTGTATGTGTAATGTGATTTAAGCCAACAGCTGTTTAACTGAAGCCTTCAACTGAGACATGGTGGATTTCTAAGAAGGAAAATTAATATACAGCTCTGGAAAAAATTAAGAGACCACGGCACATTTTTCTGATGTCATCCTACGGTTGCTGAGTGACATTTGAATGAGTTGACGGACAATTTGAATATGACTGTTAATGTCAGTGGTCGCTTTGTTTTTTCCAGAGCTGTATCTGTTCAGAGCTGTATCTCTTCATTTATCTCCAAATGTTCAATATTAAAGACTAAATCAGTGGTTAAACTGGATGTATTGTTATGAGACTGTTTCAAGTTTGTCTTGTATTGTACTCTGGAATTGCTTGCCCCATGTCAGACACGGTCAGTGATCAAAATAGACTTATCTTATTGTGCCACCTTATGTGGATATTAGGAACACTTTGCAGTGTTTCACTGTTCTGCATGGCTGCGTCAGTAGCTATCTGCTCCGGATTGCCAGGTTGCCACTATAGTCCAGTCATTTTAAGCCAAAATAGGGGTCAAGGTTGAACAAATTGCAACACAAGCAAACTTAACTGATTTTGAATCCTCAATATGTCCTGAGTAAGGGAAAAAAAGCCCCGAAGAATCCCGATAGGGGAAAGTTTCGAAAAAGACCCAAATATACCCTATTCATGCACCTATACAGTATTTTTCTCACGTGAATAAAATCCAGTTATAAATATGTTAAAATGAGGGTTGTTTTATGCATTATTCTTCAGCAAATACTGACAAAACTGTAATTAGAATGTTGTAGAATACACATTCTAAAGAATATCTGACCCCATCTAACTTAACATGGAATTTTAGAATCTTGCATTGTTGAGGAACATTCTTTTATTTTCAAAGAGTGAATTCCTTTGGCTTATTTCAGACTGGTTTGTTGCAAAATTGGTATCTATTTTTACATTGTGGCCCTTTGAATCAAAGGAAATGGTTGTTGAATCTTTAAATAGAGCCAAGTGGGTTTTTGCATGTAAGTGTTCCACAATGTGTAATCTGTACAAACACATAGTTAGGCATTTTTCAGCCTAGGAAAGTGGTTTTTGTTTATGGTGTTTATGTAATCTGATTTAGAGGTCACTGAAACATACAGTATATCACACTAAAGTATCAGTCCATCATTTTGCAAGTCTTATAGTAATTGACCTCTTGCACAGGGGTTGACTGATATACTGTCTGTCCAATCAGAGGGGCCTGTATGATGCCCCTTTACTTTGCACAATTTTTGTCTAAAACAATAATCGGACAGCACAGTATGTTTATGTTAGTGAATGCGGGAAAATTGTGAATTTCCCATCTTCCTCTATGCCATGGACAATACATTGCCCTCTATTCTGTAAAGGCGAATCTAGTGTAAAGTGGATACATTTTGGCCTATACTGTCCAAGGAAAACAAATTAAACACCATAAACCATATATTTTCTATAAGCATATACCCTCTAGAGGAGCTATAACACCATTTAAGACATTTCCCATCTTCCTCTATGCCATGCACAATACATTGCCCTCTATTCTGTAAAGGTGAATCTAGTGTAAAGTGGATACATTTTGGCCTATACTGTCCAGACATGTATTATCTTCCTCCATGCCTTGGACAATTTGTTTGTCAAATGTTGCAATTTTGTTTTGGGTCACTATACATTAGCTATACATAATTACATTATGCCCTATTTGCCCATGTTAACAAACAATTTCAAAAAACTTATAATACATTTTTTGTTTGTCTTGATGTAAGTAATCTACTCAGTAATTTTCATGGTGATATGTGAAGGTTAATTTTTTTCCCCTATTTGCGTGAGAAAAATACTGTATAAGCGCATGAATATGGTATATTTAGGTCTTTTTCTAAACTTTCCCCTATTGGGATTCTTCAGGGCTTTTTTTCCCTTACTCAGGACATATTTAGGATACAAAATCAGTTAAGTTTGCTTGTGTTGCAATTTGTTGAACCCTTTCTCCTAAAATGACTGGACTACTAATCAGGGTCTGATTCAGTGTAGTCCACGTGAGATGGGATGACCAACGCCATCTCCCGTCAGCCTGGACATACTTTACATTACATTACATTACATTACATTTGGCTGACGCTTTTTAACCAAAGCGACTAACAACATGGTAAACAGTAAGTTTTTAGAACAATTCTCACAATTTTAGGACAGTTTAAAAAAAAAACATTAGAGTACAGTAAGAATAAGTCGTCCGGTGAGTGCTGTTTTAACAGTTACTTGTCAGTTTAAAACGGCTGGTGAGTGCTAGGATCAGTAAGACTTGTTGTAAGTGTTGCTATGAGAGTAGGTGTTCTCTAAAGAGCTGGGTCTTCAGGAGTTTTTTGAAAGTGGAAAAGGATGTCCCTGCCCTTGTAGGAACTGGCAGTGTGTTCCACCAACGAGGAACAACAGATGAGAAAAGTTTGGATTGGCTTGAGCGTGCCGGGTGGTAGAGCTAGGCGTCCGTTCGTCAGAGGGAGCGAGCGGTCTGGAGGTAGTGTAAGTCTGTATGAGGGCATTCAAGTAGGTGGGAGCAGAACCGGAGACTACTTTGTAGGCAAGCGTTAGAGACTTGAATTTGATGCGGGCCGCCATAGGTAGCCAGTGTAGCTGGATGAGCAGCGGGTAACATGTGCCCTTTTGGGTTGGTTGTAGACCAGGCGCCCGCCCAGCGTTCTGGATCATCTGAAGTGGTTTCACTGCGCAGGCTGGGAGACCTGTCAGGAGGGCATTGCAGTAGTCGAGTCGTGAGATGACTATTGCCTGAACCAGAAGTTGGGTAGCATCTTGAGTCAAGTAAGTCCTGATTTTCCGTATGTTGTAGAGTGCAAAACGGCATGCCCGGGCGACTGAGGCAACATGATCCGAGAAGTTTAGTTGGTTGTCAAGAACAACTCCTAGATTTCTTGCAGTCCTGGTCGGTGAAACAGACAGGGAGTCAAATTTGATGTTGATGTCGTGGTGTATGGTAGGTTTAGCTGGGATGACCAGCAGTTCAGTCTTTGAGAGGTTCAGCTGGAGGTGGTGTGCCTTCATCCATGTAGCTATGTCTGAAAGGCAATCCGAGATCCGTGCTGAAACCAGGGGGTCATCAGGTGGAAAGGACAGATAGAGCTGTGTGTCGCCTGCATAGCAGTGGTATGAGAAGCCGCGGCGAACGGATAATCTGTCCCAAGGAGGTGGTGTAGATAGCAAAGAGGAGGGGGCCCAGCACTGAGCCCTGGGGACCCCTGTGGTTAGATGGTGAGGTGCGATAGCTGA
This sequence comes from Alosa alosa, assembly GCF_017589495.1. NCBI lineage: Eukaryota > Metazoa > Chordata > Actinopteri > Clupeiformes > Clupeidae > Alosa > Alosa alosa. The sequence continues at coordinate 24,573,887 of NC_063205.1, read as the reverse complement.
CCAAGCCATGATACGTTAAACGAAAGTCCTATGAGGTAGGATTCAAACCAGGAGAGAGCAGAACCGAGATTCCCATGTCAGCGAGTATAGAGAGAAGGATACGGTGATTAACCGTGTCAAAGGCAGCCGATAAGTCAAGCAGAATGAGTACTGATGACCGAAAGGTCGCCTGGCTTCTTTAAGGCTTCTGTTACAGACAGCAGAGCCGTTTCGGTAGAGTGGCCGCTTTTGAACCCAGACTGATTTGGATCCAGAAGGTCGTTCTGTGAAAGGAAGTCAGAGACCTGTTTGGAGACTGCTCGTTCAATGCCTTTGGATAGGAAAGGCAGTAGTGAGACAGGGCGGTAGTTCTCGACTTGAGCAGGGTTGAGAGAAGCTTTCTTAAGTAACGGTGTTACCCGGGCCATTTTGAACGCTGTTGGAAATGTGCCGGAGGTTAGCGAGGCATTGATCACATGTGTGATAGCTGGAGCCGATGGTCGGGCTGATGGACTGAAGTAGGCTCGTGGGTATAGGGTCCAGCGAGCATGTGGTAGGGACGGCTGCATGTCAGGAGTCTGGACACTTCACTCTCGGAGAGAGGCGTGAATGCTGAAAAAGATGTTCCAGTAGTCCCTAGAGGTTGTAGGAGTGCGGTATCTGAGTCAGATGCGTTGAGTGGGCATGTAGAGAATTGACTGCTGATTGCCGCCACTTTGTTTGTAAAAAATGAGGCGAGGGTATCTGCAGTAAGGCTGGATGGAGGAGGAGGCAGCTGAGGGTTGAGTAGCGATTTGAAGGTTGAGAAAAGTTTTCGAAAGTGTCTGTAGCGCCATTGATTTTGTCATGGTAGAAAGCAGTCTTAGCAGCAGTGATGCTGGCTGAGAAGGAGGTCAGGAGTGTCTGGTAATTTTTTTGAGGTCGCCAGCTAGTTTGGATTTGTGCCATTTCCTCTCCGCGGCTCTGAGTTTGGTGCGCCGCGATCGGAGGGTATCATTTAGCCATGGATGAGAATGTTTGGATCGAGCTGGCCTTGTGGTAAGAGGGCACAGCTCGCCTAGACACGAGGTCAGTGTGGAGCAGAGCGAGTCAGTGGCTTCATTAACCTCCAGAGAGGAGAAGGTGTTGAGTGGAGGTAGACCGAGGCAACCACAGAGGAGAAGTGCGTTGGAGACAGGTTCCGGATGTTGCGGCGAACGTGACCATCGGGTTGAGGAGCCGGAGGCTGTTCTGACAGGCCGACGTTGAACTGGATGAAGAAGTGGTCAGAAAGATGGAGAGGCGCCACCATGAGGGTGTCTGTGCTGCAGTTCCGAGTGAAGATCAAGTCAAGCTCTTTGCCAGCTTTGTGAGTCGGGTGGGCTTTGAACCAGTTCGAGGTCAAAGGAGGGACCAGGGCCAAAAGTCCGCTGAGCCTGGGGCATCTAAGTGGATGTTCATATCACCGAGAACAAGAAGCGACAGTCATGCTCAGGGATGGAGGATAGCAGAGTGTCAAGTTCGGTCAATAAAGTCGCCCTAGTTGGCCTGGAGGGCGGTAGATGACCAGCACGTAGAGTTTTGCTGGGGCGATCACTGTGATGGCATGGAATTCAATGAGACATATTTGTTTGAAGGCAGTAGCGGGGTGAATTTCCATTTGTTGGAGATCAGCAGGCCGTCCCCGCCTCCCTCGGCCCAGATAGGCGGGGGTGTGGGATAGTGTAAGGTTAGTGGAGAGTGCAGCCGGGTGGCAGTGTTCTCTGGTTTGATCCAAGTCTCAGTGAGAGCAAGGAGTTCCAATGAAAGGTGGTTGGCATAGCCAGCTATGAAGTCGGTTTTGTTGACTGCGGATTGACAGTTCCACAAGCCCATGGAGAAGGAGGTTTCTGTCGGTGAGGACCGCTTAAGTTCCCTGGAGGTGAAGGGGATTTCTGCCCCTTTGACATTTCTGCCCCTTTTGGCATGATGCCGTTTTCTGCAATGGCCGGTGATAACAGATATGGTGGAACGGCACATTTTGCCTTTGTCGGTGCCTGTGCGCGGTGAACTTGCATAGGTAAACTTGCTTGTCTTGACCGTGTCCGTCTTACACGAGGCTGGCTGAAACGAGGGCTGCCGCTTATGCTGCCGCTTCAGCAGCAGCCACTACATACTTAAACTAACTATTTCCTTGTCTAGTTAGAGCAGCTGATGGATCTTTAGGTGAAGTCATGCTGTCTCTCCCTTGATGCGCATCATTGTAAATAAACTCTGTTCCTGATTTTTCATACTATTGGTCTGACTGGGTCTCTATTAAATCTATGGTATCAAAATTACCATCATTACCTAGCGCGTTCTCGGAAAATCATTTCACTTAATTTAATTTCAAAAGAGTTTCAGGGCTTAAAAATTGAAGGGGGGGGGGATTCCCCCCTTAGGTTATTCATGTAGGGGGGATCTACACAATTGGGGGTGTGGGGGGGTTGATTCTAATAACAAGTCAAGAAATTACGATTTCGACCTTGACGTCATCAGTAATATTGAATATACTGTAGTGGGATCATTTACAACAGTGGCCATCCTAGATTCTTCTTGACTCTCTCCACACAAACACACACTGAAAATGATGGCTTATGTGATATGTTTATTTCATATATTTTCAAATTCATATAGAGTGTATTTAGTTGATAATGTATAGTATTTTACTAGTAATTACTAGTAGCTAAACATATCATTTGAATGCTTCATATTGATGTTTAAACTATTACACTTAGGCATATCTTTAATGTGGTGTGTAGGTCTAATTGAGTGTACATTGGTGATGAGTAGGTGTAATTGAGTGCCTGTCACTTTAAGAAATACGTGAGAGTAATCATTAGACAAAATAAATGTTCAAAAAACTAACAAGTCGAAGACAATCTTTCTGGGATCAAGTGTTGACGTGACCTGAGCTAGCAGGATAGTTACCAAGGAGCTCTTTCCAGATGTAAAAGTTTGCCATGGTTAAGTAGCCTATTTGGCGTAAAGCATTCAAAGTGGTTCTCTCTCTCTGTGTGTGTGTGTGTGTGTGTGTGTGTGTCTGCGTCTGCATGAGGCTATGTTAAATTCAAGTCGGTAATTGATCCGCCCGGTCAATAGCACCGCATTCACGCCACTTCATGATTAGATTAACGTCATCAGACAGGCTGTAAACGTGTATGCGGAAATTTCTTGCATTATGATGGCTAGAGTTGCGGGACTTGAACAAATTATGTGCAATACCCGCAATCGCGGAGTGAAATTTAGGCCCTGAGTTTGATTTCTTTTAAGACGTCTCATCCTGAAAACAAGCAAATTTGTCTGCTAGTGCGTTAAGTAAATTTATCCTAAAAATAAGCAAATGTTTCTGCCAGTGCGTTGAGTAAATTTGTCTTAAGACTCCTTGAAATAAGTGTTCTTAAATTAAGTCAAAATGATCTGTTGATGGAGCGCTAGGTAAGTCTCTTCATACTAAAAACAATACCAAAAAGATATTTTGATCTTAATATAAGATTAATAACACTTGGTTAGATTTTATTTTTTGCAGTGCATGGTATGCACAAATGAGCAGGCCATTAACATTGACACTAAATGGACAGGACTGCTGAAATACTCTAAACACAAAGTCTAGTTATTGACTTCTACATCTGACCTATCACTGTATGACATCTTAATGAGATGAAACCATGTTAAACTAACTATAAGAGACAAAATGAGATATAAAGAGATATGTAATAAGTTGAGCCTACCAGCAGGAAAACCGAACAAAAGAGAAAGTCCAAGAACCATGAAGTGGGTCTGCATAACACAATTGTACATCTGAAAAGAGAAAGGTTAAAAAGATATATATGGTAATAAGATATATAACTATGTTATTAATATGTATATATGTTTATAACAATATATAAATATGTTAATGTTGTTTTAGTTTGAATTTAGACTTTGTCCGTCATTGAATGAGGGATCTAAAAGTTTCAAATTAAAAGCTTTCTCCTGTTTCTGCAACTATGGTCACTTTTGATGCCCCTGTATGACAAAATGAACCCCTATAAAATGTCATTTTAATAATCACAATCTGTCATACATGTACACAAAATTGCATATAGTTGATAAGATTTTCATGCGGAGCATGTTTATTTTCTATTTTAATTTTCAGTGGGTTTCATCATTCGTTTCTACCAAGTGTTATTACCACAACATGTCCTTACCGCAGTAATTAGCAGTAATTTGTACATAGTGCGAATTTAACCTAAGGCTGCTGCGGTAAAGACGTGTTGTGGGAATTGCATTTTTGTTAATACTGTAGATAAAAGGCAGCTAACAAGGTTTGTTATATTAGCTTTCAGTATCACCACAACAGTAATATGAACTTCAGCCGCTTCCTACTGGTCGGGGTTCGAACCAAAGATTCTAGAATCTTTGGTTCGAACCGGCAAACCTCCAGTTACAAGCAAAGATTCTAGAGCGCTACGCTCTACAATCTTTGGTTACAAGTCCGAAGCGCTTACCAGTAGGCCACGGCTGCCCCACCTGGTGCTCACTTGCCAATTTTTGTTGCCTTAGAAACGATTTGTTTTGCTTTGTAAAATTAATTTAATATGGAATTTAGTTCAGTTTATTATTGCAGCACTAGTTTGAAACTAGTCAGTTTCAACGTAAGGTTTAAGTCACACCTTACACCTAAACTTATAAGATCAAACTTACACTGGCTTCAGGTAAGGGACAAGTACAAAAGTGATATTTGGAGCCCTAAAATGCTTTAAAAATCTTATTAAATAACATTTTTACATAATATTTTAAGACATGATCTATAAAAGCACAGTGTACACACACACACACATTATATATAAAAGTGCTCGTATTGCAGAAAGAGCAGTTGTTGATACCGATTTTAGCCTACTATGGAAAAGCAACAAATCCTAAATTGAAGGGGCTTTTAGCATGCACAAACAGCACCACACACTCTGAAACCCTTTATTTTCAATGGCTTGCGTGTGCAAGAACTGGTCTGTTGAACCATGTTTAACTTTGACTGCGCCATGTTGTAAATCACAGATATTTTGCACTGAACCCGGCAGCAAGCACAGCAGAAGTTTTTGGGCCATTAGCTCAACCAAGCGTGACCTAGAGGCAAGTGCATGCCGCTTCCAATGTGTAGAACCCTTAACACGTTTAATACCAGCAGTCACAATTGTGACCGTACAAAAAAATCTTGCTCCTGTACCTTTAAAAATGCTACTGGATGAATTGTCAATACATTTCTCCCAAAAATAGAAACCTGAAAGGGTCTCAGTTAAATATGTGCAGTGCCAAATGTGTAGTGTAATTTATCACATGGCGAGAGTTGCTTATGTTTTGGTTGCACCACCACCAGAACATTTCCACCCAAAAGCTCCCAAACTGAAGCTTTGAAAAGTATGTTACCCAACAGCACCCCCACCAGCACCCACTTATGTACAGTAAGGGCCTCTGCCACAGGGGCCAGTCAGACGAACCAGAAGCAAAGCTCATGTGATCAAAAATAAAGCCCTGCCCTGACACTATTGTATGTCCAAATTACAGACTGTGTCCTTTTATGCATTTAGAAGCTATACTTAATCCAGTGGTAAAATGAATAAAATTGAGCAATATAGTGGATATCACACCCCTTTGACACTAGATTAGGCCAATAACTGAGGTCAGAGCAGGCTCCTATGCTCCTCAGGTTTATATGTAATGGGATCAGGGACAGGGGTCCCGTGTTCCCCAGGTCAAGCATTGTATGTTTCCAGGGTCCTCCAGCTGCAGGGCTTAAAATTCATTTTTCAAAATGGGGGGGAATTCCCCCCTTAGGTTATTCATGTAGGGGGGATTTACACAATTTAGGGGAGGGGGGTTGCAATTTCGATACTTCTTCAATACTTTTTTAAAATCCTAGATTCTGCTTGACTCTCTCCACACACAGACAAACACACACTGAAAATGATGGCTTATGTGATATGTTTCTATTTCATATATTTTAAAATTCATATAGAGTGTATTTAGTTAATAATGTATTTTTTAATGTATAGCATTTTACTAGTAATTACTAGTAGCTAAACATATTTAGTAATTTGAATGCTTCATATTGACGTTTAAACTATAACATTTAGGCATATCTTTAATGTGGTGTGTAGGTCTAATTGAGTGCACATTGGTGATGAGTAGGTGTAATTGAGTGCCTGTCACTTTAAGAAAATACGTGAGAGTAATTAGCCTCCCTTCAGCCTGACGGTTTTAGGCTAGTCGCTAGTAAATAAAAGTTGTGCATAGTGCATAAGGACATACGCGTAGATTACGGGAGGGACGGGGGGGACATGTCCCCACCACTATTTATAATTTGAATTTTGTCCCCACCACTTCTAAAAATGTGCAAACCAATGGCGACCGAAAAAATCCCCATCGAGTCTAAACCATGCGATAGGCGCGTACAATGACATCCTCACAGCATGCACACCTGCCTGGATATGTGTGAAGTAGTGTTGCGCGGTTAAGGTTTTTTAACATCCGCACCCACCCGACCCGTCAGGAGAGTCGATCCGCACCTACCCGACCCTCATTTAATGCCTGCAAGAGTTGACTGTAGCTCGGAATGCAATCGGCTGCCATAATAGGCTATACCCCAAAGTTGGAGACATGCATATAGACATTGCTGCAAATTTAAAACCGGATTACTCTGGAATGGCTAACTGTACAGGGGAGTGCTTTACACCTTTGTGTTCGGTAAGGTCAGCTGTTTATTCTGATATATGGTTTGTTTGTCATGTGTTGAGGCAAAGTTCGCAAAGTATTCCACCAAGATGAATGGGTAGGGAGATGGGCGCAGAAAATATGATTAAATTAGTTACTTTTCTCGCGAACCGTTTACCACAACAACTAACCACCAACAATGTTTAAAAGCTGAGAAAAATCTCTTTCGTGTGATACATGTGATGTCTGTGATGAATAGGCTACTTCGCAAGTAGTTCAGCAAATTTGGGTAGGACAGAAATACCTTTACACAGCAGCAGATCTGGCCATATCGGCTCTGATGTAGCCTACATTGATTTAAATGCATTATCGCTTCACTACCCAACACACGAACAAGAAAGAAAAGAAAAAAGAAACCAATGAGCTTATGTCACGATTTCCGATAGAAAAAAGACAGCTATTGGTAACCTAACAATTATGATTTGCTTTGCCTACTCTGCTGTTTGGTTGTCCCAAACTTTGAGACGACCCATACTCGCATTAACTGAATCTTATCAACCCGAACTGCGATGTTCCAAACAGAGTGACAGGATGCAATGCCTAATAATCTCACTGCCTACGGCATAACTGGCTGGGATATATGTGTTACATGTTATATTTTTGTTATGTGGTGACTTATTAGGACAGGCAGACATCTCTTTATATAAGGTCTCACAGTTGATGGTGTATGTATAGCGTTTCTCTCTAGCGTTTCCCACCGGATTTCTGCACAGATTAACATCCAGCTTGACTCAACTTCACTGACCCCAACTAGATTGGCACGTAACTTGGGCGTTGTAATTGATGACCGACTTAACTTCTCTGAGCATGTAGCTTCTATTGCAAAATCATGTCGGTTTATGCTTTACAACATTAGGAAGATCAGACCTTATCTGACACAAGATTCCACACAACATCTTGTTCAGACCATGGTCATCTCTAAATTGAACTATTGTAATTCACTAGTAGCTGGCTTGTGTAATAAGATCATTACAGCTGATTCAGAATGCTGGAGCACGCCTGGTCTTCAATCAGCCAAAGAGGACACATACTCCTCTCCTAGTTACTCTCCATTGGCTCCCTATAGTAGCCAGAATTACATTTAAATCTCTCACTTTGGCCTATAGGACACTGACTGGATCTGCTCTTAGTTATTTTAATTCAATAATCAAGCCTTACATCCCCAACCGCCCACTGCGGTCTTCTGATGAGCGTCTGTTATGTCGACCAGTCATAAAAACTAGGTCTAATTCAAGACTCTATTCCTCAGTGGTTCCATGTTGGTGGAATGAGTTGCCCAGTGCGCTCCGTTCATGTGGTAGTTTTGGGTCGTTTAAGAGGGGTCTAAAGACATTCCTGTTCAACATGTACTTATTTGTTTAAGCGCTTATGTGTTATGGTTTGTATAATATTGTTTTATTTTCATTAGGCTGTTGATTAATTTGATATTATTGTTTATTATTGATATTATCCTTAATGTAGTCTTACCATGTCATTGTTTTTATATTATTGATTGAATGGACTTTATTGTTTTATTATTGCTTTTCCCCTTATTTTCATTGCTTATTTTATTAGGCTATTGACTGAATTGATATGGTTTATTATTACTATTCTCCTTATTATATTTGACCAACATTCTAATCTGTCCCTGTTTAATTTTAAATATTATGTTGTTTTGTATTTGTGTGTCGCTTTGGACAAAGGCGTCTGCCAAATCCATAACCCTAACCATAACAATGTCTGTGTGAAAACCAAGTTCCAAGTTCCTTAAAAGTAGAGAAACATTATTTAAGCCTACACATTTTCTCACTTTCTTACTCGACCTCTTCATCTTCAACCGTCTTCTTAAGTGACACAAACATAAACGGTGCAACAATCTAATCTTAAAAAAATATAATTATGTATGGCTGTGTGTGGTATATAGCCTACTTGGGATGCTTGTCAAAGTTTTTCTATTTTCGTATTGGTGTGAATTAATGTGTAGATCCGAAGTTGAAACTGTAGGCCTAGTGACGTAGGGAAGACCGGGTATGGTTGTAACACATTTTTCTTCAGCACCTAAAACTACCCTTTCTTTTAAAGCTACAGTTCTGGAACTTTTTGGCACAGTATCCACATTTGTCTACTACAAGTGGCAACCATTTAAATCTCTTTTACTATATTACAGAATTTGTGAGATTATGACAAATACAGTGTGTACCTTTGTTACAACCTACCCCACTACTGGGGTAGATTGTAACACCTATTTGGGTAGATTGTAACAGGTAAAAAAAATTCCGAAAAACAATGGAATTCCATTTGATATACTGATTTATTGCATAAACAGGGTACACAGGGTGTGAAAATAGATTCACCAACATATTGTATACCATACAATCCGTTCTTCACATAGAGAATGGAGATCATATTAACGTTTTAAACTAAATATAAAAACCACAACGTTTATACTTTTGTGTGTGTATGTATTTGTGTCTCTCATGGAAAGAGAGAGAGGGCTGAACAGTCACACACACAAAGATGAAATTAAACAGACATTAAATGGGTCTACTAGCCCCATTCCACAGGTTGTAACATATTCAAAAACTGTGTTACAACCTACCCCACCACTGTCATCCATTGTTTAGCTAGCTGTATTAGCATGGTGCTTTGACATTAGCAAGAGAGAGCTACACCATTCTTTACTAGGGAAACTATAGTTTGACCTGATGTAACTCATACAACTGTATCTACAATGGTAAAAGCACTAGAAAAAAATAAATCTAAAAAAAAAAAGTTACTTTCTTACCTCTGATGTTGAATTTTTCTCCTTACTCCAGGATAAATGGCACTAACAACTTGAAAATGTCCATGTGTGATCGTTAAGGAAGTCTGAGGAGTCTGTCACATGGCTCATATCTTATCCCTGATTGGTGGAATTGACCTGTCGCTAAGCCCCGCCCCCCATTGTTACCGTGTGAAAACTCGAACAAACAAACCAGACTTGATTAGAAATACATTGTGGACAATGGCAGCTGACAGTATATGAAAGCAGGCTTTGAGGACGTTTTGGTCGATAAAAGGATTTACTTTCCTCCAGAAGCTATTAAAAGGGACTTAATTATGCTATGGAGGGGTGTATTCAAAACTTTTGAATACATACAAGGTGACAAGCAGTTGTGGCGAGTAGCCGTGCAAATCCCATTGATGTTAATGCTAGCTAGCTAGCTAGTGGAAGATTGATACTAAGATATGTTAGGTTACGTTAATATTTGATGTAGTAAGAATATAGTAGTTGGTTAATGAGCAGTTTCATCTTGGGATTTAACAGGGAACCTGTGCCCACGTTGTTGGCTTAGTTGCCTACATTACGTCGAGCGGTTGCAAACGCGAGAGACGTCCTGTAGGCTACTTTTGATGAAAATATACCCCGTTTTCTAGCCTCTCAGGGTACCGGCTATCAGTATTACACGTCCCCAATGCAAAACGTTTGACCATGGTTATCCGTCGGGGTTTTTTGAGTTAATAAACTCCATTATTAACCATTAATTTGTCATTTTATGCCTGCCCCCTGTCGTTTCCTATGGAGTTGTCCGAGCTGATGTCCGAGTCCCGTTGAGGCTGGACTGTCATTGGCAGTCAACAGCGTTCTAAGGGTGGCGCTTAGCGACAGATCAATTGCGATAGGGGGTGCTGTTTTTAGCGGCAACGGTTCAAGAACGTTATTTGCAGTCAAACTACGAATCTTATGTTGAACGGAAAGCTTGTTTTTTGCTCGTGAAATAAACAGTAGGCCTACAATGGAATCAGAGGACAATCTCAAATCTTTTATACATTCAAATACACTGCGAATACACTGATAATGTTTATCAAAGCAGGAAGACCAGCTCCAAAAATTCATATTCCAAAACAAGATGGTAAGGCTAGTGTAGGCTACTGAATGCTAGCCTACATAGTGGCTAACTGGTAACGTTAGCACAGAAAACAATCAGCCATAGCCTACTGCTGGCCTGTCACAAACGTGGACAGTTCACTTAGTGATAAAACATTTTTGGATAGTTATGCGTTGTTGTAATCATCCAAGTTATGCCATAAGGTTCTTGTTGTTATGTTCTTGTTTTCACCGTTCTAAATGTATCTTTGGATGGTAACATTGTTAATGAATGTTTCAGACCATGATGCATTCCTTTAATGACGTCTTCAATAACATTTGCCTTTTGAGTATAGGGAGGGAAAGTGAAAACCAGCGCCCCAAGTGGTTGCGTTCCTATCGAAGAGCAGCTCCAATGTTAAGTCCCATAGACCTATTTTAAAAAAAATATTGTGAAGCCAAATCAGCGATGTTATCCACCAAAAATATTTTTCAGTGTCTATACAGTAATAATATTCTATACTGTGAAAATGTCAGACCCTATTTTGCCTTATTTAAGAAAATCGAAATTGCTCCTTTTGTTTCATAAACAAACTACAAAAGAAGTCACGTGACTTTACCCTTCAACTTACTCACGTTAGCATGGTTTGTTTATTAGCCTGGTTAGCATTGACACTTAACACTTACAGCTAGCTCTTCATGTGAGTAGAAGCACAACACCAGTTATCCTGACATAAAGGTTCACCTCGCGGTTTACATCACGTTCCGTTATTACAAAAATATGTTAAGCCAGTTAAGCAAATTGCGTATTGATCAGTTAAAGATTAAGCGCCCAAACATGTGACGTCACATGCAGCTGTAGTTCCTTATCACCGTGTTAAGACAAAAACTCAAAACAATTCAACTGATCCTAAAAATAAGGTATGACCACTTGAAGCAATAGAGGTGACCCCAGTGCCTAACATATGGAAGGCATTAAATTAAGATCCCCGAGATATATTCTTTCTAAAAAAAAAATCCCATCCACTCCGCTAAACTCACAACCACTAGATGGCGATGAGATTACTTTCCCTCCCTATGCTTTCATAAATTCCCACTTAGCTATTACAACCTGTCTTTAAATTATAGCAATTTGGCTTTAAAAACAATAGCATGTTACAAATGCGAATTCCTGTCTCACCCGAGACATGGGACTCTATCTTATACGGCTTAGCGCTGCTGCCGCGTGCAGCATGTGAACATGCTGTTTCTGATTTTCGACTGAATTCTGCTGAATTTCGATAATAACATTAACCAGAAAAAACTGTTGACCCTTGAGAGGTCTTCATAATATCACATAGCCCGAGTTTGCTTGATTATGATTATCCCCCAGAGTGTAGCACTGTAGCTGCCTGGCTACTCCAGCTGTTGGCTCCAGCAACTCCAGCTAAGTGGCACCCCGCCCTTACTGACAGTACTCAGTGACCCCAAGAAACAGATCTATGTGAAAAATGGCCAGAATTTTCCTTTAAAGGGAGACAAACTTAAATCTAGCCCAATTAACTTGACACTGTGTCTAGGCTGATATAAAGAAATTGGAACTCATACAGAACTCTGCTGCTAGACTTTTAACCAAAAGATTCTACACATCACCCCTGTGTTAGCTGAACTGCACTGGCTCCCTGTTTCCTATAGAATTGATTTTAAGGTTATGTTACCGGTAATTACTTACAAAGCTCTGAATGGCATAGCACCTTCATATATCTCTGGGCTTTTAATATCGTATCAACCACAAAGGAAACTTAGATCTTCCAATGTTAATCTTTTAATTGTAACAAAAGTGCTCCACAAGCAAATTGGAGAAGCTGCTTTCATCCATTATGCACCAAAGCCAGTGTTGGGAATATTACTTTAAAAAAGTAATTAGTTATAGTAGTTACTCACTATTTGTTCCAAAAAGTAACTGAGTTAGTAACTGAATTACTCTATGATCAGAGTAACTCGTTACCAGGGAAAGTAACTATTTGCGTTACTGTTGAAAAATTGAATCCAAAAAGATTTTGGATTTGTTGAGCAGTTTTGAGCAGCCAGTTGAAATGAGTAGAACAGGTGTTTGTAGCAATATTTATTAGATACATAGATAGATAGATAGATAGATAGATACTTTATTGATCCCCAAGGGATCTTAGGACTGAACACCACCCTGTGTCACTGGATATTTGACTTCCTCACCAACCGTTCACAAGTGGTTAGAGTGGGGGGTCTGACTTCTGACTCATTAACCATCAGCACTGGTGCTCCCCAAGGCTGTGTTTTGAGTCCACTGCTGTACAACATCTACACACATGACTGCAAAGCCAACAGTAGTCATACCTCCATCATCAAGTTTGCCGATGACACAGTGATCTTGGGCCTGATTAGTAACAACAATGAACAGCTCTACTTGGATCAGGTTGATGAGGTGGCACAGTGGTGTCAACCTAACAGCTTGACACTGAATATCAATAAAACCAAGGAAATGGTAGTGGATTACAGAAGGCAGCAGCAGAACTACTGTTACACCCCACTAATGATCAGCGTGCAACCTGTAGAGAGAGTCACAAGTTTTAAATACCTTGGTGTCCACATTACTGAAGACCTAACATGGACTGTTAACACTCAATATGTTCTGAAGAAGTCCAGACAACGACTCTACTTCCTTCGTCAGCTAAGGAAATTCAAAGTTTCTACATCCATCATGAAGGCCTTCTACACTTCAGCGGTTGTAGTACTCTGCAGAGAGTAGTGCGCTCTATAAGAACTCAACTCCCTGCTCTACAAGATATCTATTCCAGAAGAGTACTCAAGAGCCCAAAAGATTCTGAAGGACTCTTCTCATCCTAACAATGGATTATTCCTACCGCTGAAATCAAGAAGACGCCTATGTAGTCACAAAGCCAGAACTGAGAGACTCAGGAGAAGTTTTTATCCCCAGGCCATCCGAACTCTGAACTCACACTACTGACTTTGCACACATTCACCCCCCACCTACAAGACTTTTAGCACTTTTACATCCCTCTCCCTATGCTACAGACCTTTTATTTATTTTTTTATTTCATCACACGTCAAAACACACACACACACACACACACACAAATATCTGACTTTCTCCAACTTTTGCACACTTTTTATTTATTATTTTTGATTTCTCCTCCATCTACCCATGTCCTTGATTGCCTAGCCTTTCTGCCCCACAACACACACACTTACATCATCACTGTCATCACTTCACATACATACAGCACACTGCTTGCTACAGTAAGCCTCCTCTACATACTTGCTGCACACTGCCCCCACATACACAGCACATTGTCTTCAGGATCTTCTCCAACACACATCCTCTACATACTTACAGCACACTGCCCCCACCCACCCACACACACACAGTCACTGCTCCACTCCCTCCCGCGTGTTCACACACACATCTTCACTGTCATCACTACATACATTACATACAGTACTCTGCTTGTCGGGTAAGTCCCTGCCCCCTACATACACAGCACATTATTTCATCAGGAAGCTTCTCCAACACACATCCCCAACATACTTACAGTACACTGCCCCCCAATACACAGCACATTGTCTCATGAGGGAAGCTTCTCCAACACACATATTGCACACTGCCCTCCCCCCACATACACAGCACACTATCCCATCTCCCCTGTCATCCCCCAACACACACACCAAGACCCCGGCAGTTGGGTTAGCCCCTTGAGCCGTGGATCTGCCCAAGGTTTCTTCCTTGGTAAGGAGTTTTCTTTGCCCCTGTTGCTCTTGGGTGCTCCTTGTTGGTGCCCCCACCCAATCCCAATCCTCCCCCACCTTTTTATGCAGCCCTTGCCACTTAATCTACTAAACCCCTCTTCTACTGCACTTTTTACCCCCCCCATTAATGCACAAATAGGCTGACACCAGACATAATTTCACTGCATTTCTTACTTCCAGTAACTATATGCATGTGACAATAAACTTCCTTGTATCCTTGTGAATACTATTGTTTAAAGGAATCATCCGGAGTAAAATGCACTTTAGATCGATTTACGGATGATTGGGAGTACATACGTTGAGTTGACATCCAAATCATGTCATTCGGATGTGTTTTGAGAAAGTTCGATGTTACATCATCCACATACATACATACAAATATAAAATGCAATAAATTAGAAGCATTCAGCAATATGACCATCAAGTAAATATCATTCTGTTTATTTCTTTATGGGAAAACACCCTAAAACAACAGCAGTAAGTATCAAGAGAGATGCAGGACTTGTGATTTGGGCAGTAGAGGTCACTTTCTTTTCAGAAATGGATTCTGAAAACAGAAAAAGAGAAGATACAGAAATATCACAAAAGACAATTCCGGCGCAAAATGAACCTAGGGGTTAATAACACATATGTACCGAGTTCGTCCGTTCTCTGGGATGTGTTTTCATGCTAATCGAACGTGACAAGTTTTACCACAAACCGCTAATTAGCGTTTTAACGCTAGTCTTCGGGGCACACACAAAGTAAAAAGAAATCGCTATTTCTATACCACTAACAAGGCTCAAAATAGCACCACACTTCCATGGTAGCATACATGTAAAATGAAGCATTGAGAACTTTGTAAGTGTACAGACATTTTATAAAAACGACCTAACATTGTGCATACAGCAGGGTTGGGGTCAGATTACTTTGAAATGTAATCCATTACTGACTACAAATTACATGGCAATTTTTGTAATCAGTAACGTAATCAGTTGGATTACCAAAAACATGTAACATAATCTGATTACTTCAATAAATATGTCCCTTAAGTAAAAGACACCACCACTGAATTGATGAAAGAATTATCATTCTATTTTTCTCTTCATTATTTCATTACATCTAAGAAATCTCTTTGCTCTGAGTAAAGCATTCCTGTGTGAATTAACTGATCTTTTCCCCCCAAAATCTTAATGTAGCCCCTTGTTTTAGTATTACCATTTACTTTGAGGTCACCAGGTCCCATTGTCTGAAAAACACCCAAAACTAATACATTTTTATAGCCATTCTCCACTTTGGGGTGGTGTTTTGGCGGTTGAAATTTTTACCCCATCACAAAATGGATCACTTAGTCATCATGGATGTGATCATGGATCACTATTCTCCAAACATGCACAACTCAGCTTAACCTTTATAAGGGCACACCTGGACAATGAATTTAGCTTTTTTTGACCCAGGGACATGGTCTGAGATTGAATGACACCATTTCCATTTCAATTGTGGGGGTGAGAAAATTATTCCTTTGGGGATGTTTTTCAACCAGGGGGACCTGGTGACTTTCTCAAAGTAAACGGTAACACTAAAATAAGAGGCTACATTAAGATTAGGAGGAAAAGATTAGGCAGTGTGCCGAGAGACCTGTCCCAATAGTAAATAAGTTAGTAAGTAAGTATAGATACTCTTTTGATCCCGTGAGGGAAATTTGGTCTCCCAATCCATGAATTAGTGAAGCACACAGAGCACACAGTGAACACACAGTGAGATGAAGCACACACCAACCCGGAGCAGTGAGCTATCTGCTACAGCGGCGCTCAGGGATCAGTGAGGGGTTAGGTGCCTTACTCAAGGGCACTTCAGCCGTGGATGTGGGCATGGGAGAGCAGTGCTCAACCACTTCCCCCACCCACATTTTTTCTACTGGTCGGGGATCAAACCGGCAATCCCGAAGCTTGTCAAACTAAAAGATAGCTAGGCCATCATAAAAAAGTTGCATTGTTTGCATGATAAAATGTAATCAGGTAATCCCCAACAATGTAACTGTAATCTGATTACACAATTTTTTTTATTGTAATCTGGGCTGATTATAGTTAATGATTTTTGTAATCTGATTACGTAATCCAGATTACATGTAATCCGTTACTACCCAACCCTGGCATACAGTGGGCAGTGCTTCGACTTGGGCAGCTTCCCTCGCGGTCCGCGTGCAGGATCACGCGACTTTAATTTGTATTTTTCCAGTGACGCTGCTTGACGCTGCAACAACCCAAACAACCGGCAGATGTCTCAAGTGAGCAGGGTGTCTCGTAAAAAGAAATGGAGCCTGGAAAACCCTACACAGACTTCACTACAGACTTTAGCAGACTGGTTTAGAAATAATTTAATAGCCAGAAATATGCCTGCCCTGCCCTAATAAAAATATATTTTGGTTAACTTCGCAGTGAATCCCGCTTGCAGCCGAGAAGAAACGCAGGGACAAATTAAACATTCTGGTTTTCTCCGAGTGCAACGATGATAGACAGACATCATTTGGACAAAATATAGAGCATATTAACCTCCGTTGCTCAGCCAAATGCCTTCCTGTTACGTCCTGTTGTCACGGAGTTACAGGCGATAAACAATTTTTGATGGTCACAAGTTTACTTCATAGCGTTTATTTTTTTGATTATTAAAGAGTGTTTTTCATTGAAAGGTTTGACTTTGTGCTTATTCAGTAGAGCATTTAGTGCTCTCCCCAATCCCAGACGTTCACATTGCATGTTTGTTTGTAATGGATGCAACCGCGAGATATGCGCTTGTCATAGGCGCCGATACCGTGGGTGCTCCGTCGCTCGAGCACCCACGGAAAACATCAAGCACCCACGTGTACCAGCTTACAGTCCCGACTAAATTTACATTAATTTAAAATCAAACATCGCAGTTGATGTAAAATTCAGCATCTCTCATAATGTGATTGGCTATGTTGCTGTTAATCCCCTACTCCATATACTAACCACCAATGAGAGCGTCTCTCGTATGAAAATTCCTGACACTTCCCACCTGATTAACGCAAGGCTTTTTCGGGTTCTCAGCCCCGTTTAAAATGTATATAGCCCTGAATATCATTTTAAAAGTAGTCTGACAAAGCTTATTGTTTTGTGACACAGCTAAGCACTGGTACCTCATAGAACGTCTAGAACATCTCGCAACTCACAAAAGTAAAGCAGAAAGAACTCACGCAAATCTAGCCTACAACACGCAGACAGCTTCATGCGCAGGGGAGAGAGAGCGCGCGCACAGGTGTTTTATGATTGTTGGCTTCTGATGGTATCTTGCTAATTCACTGAAGAAAGACTTATGATTATGGATAGAAAGAACATTCTGAAAAGGAAAGGAGAAAGGCAATGAGGAGCAATGGGGTTGGGTATCGTTTGGGTTTTATCCGATACCGGTGCTAAATTGATACTTTTAAAACGGTGCCGGTGCCGAAACAGTGCTTGAACCGGTACTTTGTTTTTAAAATGTTTTACATTAAAATGGTCTAAAGCATGAATTGTGTTTTTTTTATTGATGACACATTTGAACATGAAATTGATCTGTTATATTCAATTTACTATCAATATCTCATTGCTCCTACGAATAATACATTTAAATGTTAAAATAGCTTGCCATGCATGCACACAGAATGGTAGGCTAAGCTCTGCTTTCAAATTTACCCAGTGTAGGCGGTTTGCCATAGGTATGTTAAAGCCGCTTGCCATAAAACTGCCAGGTCATGGACAACGTCATTTGCAAGCAAGCTAATCTAACAGGGACTCTACTTTCCAGTTAATTCAGTATGTTCCCAAATGCTTCAAGAAATGTCATGTCCTAACCCATAACAAGCAATAGTTTTGAACATGCTAGGCTACATGTCGGTGTTGAAGTGTTTAGATTCCCAGCGCTAGCCTAGTAGGCATTTTAACAGCAACTATGGCTAAGCGCCAACACCAGTCACTGAGTTTAATTAGCGATAACGTACGGAGATGGATTCGTAGCCTCTTAGACAGCTCAGTGACATCAGGGATGTAACCTTTATGTTAACTTTTAACATGATCTTTATATTCATTGTGATGCTATATGGGCCTCATGCACATGAAAGATTAATACGCTATAATGTTGTTTAGAACACACCGTGAAATAAAGTTTTCACCTTACAACTTTGCTGATAACATTTCAAATAAATGCCAGTTAGCGCATTAGCAAGGATAATGTGTATAGGCTACTGTTGATGTTGTTTCATAGCCTTTTGCTTGTAGTTAGGCCCACTGCTAGATATTGACAGGAGCTCGAGATATCGCTTTAAAGTAAGCTACTTGGGCTCACGCAAGCTGTCAAACACTGTCCACTCGCCTATGGGGTGCACCCTCTGGTTTATACATCCAGTGTTTATGTTAGCTAACTGTATCTGTATGTGTTGCTATCAGAGCAAGACGTTAGAGATAAAATGCAGTGATGCCTCGTATAAAAAATAAAACGCAATTTAAGCACCGAAATCCACGTTGTTATTCGATGCAGTTACTACCGTTTGCGTTGGCACCGGTGCCATATTATAACCGTGTTTCGGTGCCCAACCCTAAGGAGCAATGCTATAGTGGAATACTCATGTTGCTGTATCAGCAGATGAGAAGGACCTGAGAGTGCCACTGACGACGTGACTGCCTCACAGGTTGGTGAAGGAGAAAGCTGAGCTGATCTAGCGAACTGCTTTTGTGAGAAGGCACACCATTCATAGGCCTAAGAATATCCCTGGCAGACCTTTACAAAAAATATGATACCATACACGCCTTTTACACCAGTGTAGGATATGGCAAAGTTTGAGAACCACTGCCTCCACTTACTGTCAGCTAATGCACGCTTCTGGATGGATAGGCTAATCTCGTTTTTTTAACGGCGTGATGTCAAAACGAAATATAATTTCTGTTTATAAAAACAAAGGAAAGTGTTTTTCCTTTTATTTTGGGTTAACGCAATTAACCTTCTGAGTTACGTAAACTGTTCAGGAGTCAGTGTAGGGCCTAGTGTAGGTGACTGAAAGTGCACAGAAAGTATGCAACATATGCATACTTTGCTATTGTTTCAACCAGCCCGTTGTCCATAGCCTGTCAAGAGAGTGGTGCAGGAACGATTTTAAGGCTATTTCGCATTGGCTACTCGGTGCTATTTCACACGCATTATAGCGACCCGCACTCACTGGGGTTAGGTGAAAGGTGTTAATAAACGATTCGCGTAGCCTACAGTGGACTAGGGCTGTCAAAATTGCTCAAAAATGACGTTCGAATATCCCCTCTAAGATAAACACATGTATTCGAATATATTGGAATATCTAGGCTATATTATTTGCGCATTATGTCAGTGACGCGCATCATGTCATCGGTTTTTAACTTTTTGGAAACTTTTGAATTAACAGCCTACATATGGCCAGCATACTAGCCTACAATGGCCAGTTCCGACAAAGCCGAAATTACTCTTTTTGAAACAATGAGTGAGCAGGCATCGTGTTTGTATGGTTATTGCTTGACAGGGGGGATCCCAAGCAGCTTTCAGCCATAAGGCTACTTTGAGAACATTTCCTAATTCACCCGACACTGATATTAAAAATGTTGAAACTATTTCGGCACAGCCTATACGCAGTTTAATTAAATGTAATGTTAGTTGTAAACAAACGGGCTACTTGGTGAGGCTTGGCCTCACAGATGTGCTCGTGCCTTAAATGGCAAGAAAAATCTTCACAATATAGGCCTATTAACTGACCGCCCGATTCACGTTGGCTGGAGGGCAGGGGGGGCCATCAGACATTTGTTCCCAAGGGTCTATGAATTGTTAATCCGGCCCTGCCCCCAACGAACGCAACTTTCCACCTCTGAGACAGCTTAAAAGAAGTCGAGAGGACTCCTAACTCACTAAGACTTACTTACTGTAGGCTGCGCAAACCACAGGTATTTTTTTTGGGCAAGCCTGCATTCCAGGCAGGCCTTCTGTTAAAGAATTTTATATAAATCCTGCGCTAACAGTAATCCTCCTACCCCCCGCTACCACACCTGTGGATAGTGTGGCATGCTCACGCGTTATGTCTCCTTCTTGCAAACTAGGCCCAACTATTGCCCAACTATTTACGTCTTCAAAAAATAACAACTTGCCAGATATGCCTTCATATCTTTGGGCTTAATTCAGAATTTTGTTCTTCCACTGGAAATTACTCTTCTACATTTGCTGCCTGTTGCATCCTTTCTGTCTGTATTGTTTAGAAAACGTTTGACGTCTTGTTAATGCATTAAACATTGTTTGCTGGTAACCCGCCACAAATAGCCTACAGATTCTTGCGTGCGTACATTCTCTATTTTCTCCAATATGTGCCCGTTCTATAGGCTGGCCAAGTGCGTAATTCTGCAGCATAAAGCAGATGTATTTGTTTATTGTACAGAAAAATAAAAATAACCTGTCAAGCAGTCAATTGACTACATTGCAGTCAATAAGTTGGGCAAATTAATATACAAAACCAAAACTTGGGTCATAGTTGTCTAAGCCTCTGCTGTGAGGCCAAACCCATGAACAAAGACGCATTGATATCTGCAATAGAGGTTTTTTTGCCGAAACAAACTCACAGCCGAACGTTGCAATAAATACATAGACCATCTGGACAAAGTCATCAACAGAGTCATAGCACTGAAGGGAGAGGCAACTGGCATGTGATCTCCCCACAGGCCAATGGATGTACAAGTTTTCTCCTGTGCCTACGATATTTAATCCAGTGTTTTGTCAAGTTGCAAAATGCTATTCATTTTAACGAATTTTTATGATAGTATGAAGTACTTTTTGTATAGGCTACTATCTTAATTGCTTTATACTCAATACTTGACCAATGGCTATTGCATCTGTCTAATGAAAGTGAGAATGTGGCAAGTGATCTACTGTATAGGATTCATAAAATAAAATAAACAGATTGCTAATCGTTGTTTACCTAAGTTTATCTTTTGTGCAGATCATATTATCAAAATCAGAATCAGCCTTCTTGGCCTGGTTTGCGTAAACTAACAAGGAATCCCCCCCTCCATGAAAATAATTTAAATAATTTAATCATTTACGAAACCAAAACGTGGGTCATAGTTGTCGAAGCCTCTATTGCGTAGCGTAGATAGTATTAAATCGGCAACAACATTTATTTCTCTACTGGCTCAATTATCACACCACTGTTTTGATTTGCGTAGTTGCGTTACCCCCAACACTGACAATAATGTAGACAGCAAATTTCGATTTTCGTTACCACCGTGTAGTCAAGCCTTAAGCCATACCCAAGTAGCCTAAATCGAGGTAATGTTTAATTATGCATGATTTATTTTGTTATTGAATTCGTAGGCTGGGATTCCTCTCGGCACTCAGTGGTACTAAAGCTTCACGCAGCTTCACGCCTCGTAATGCGCGCCCTGTATTGGTTGAAAGACGCCCAATAATCACGTCCCAATGCTTCGGTTCCAGACTCAAATTCTGAATAGAAATTTGAGCATGGCTATGTAGGGGAACCCCTACTCTTTTGTGCGAGTCAGGACCTCAGTTAAACGTCTCATAACCTAACTGAACACCAGTCTTTTTCACCCACCATTTAAAATAATAACTGTGAGGCAAACTGCATGCGCTTTTTTCCACTCTTCTAAATGAATGTAATTTTATATTGATTTACCAAAGACAGAAAGGCTGAATCCAGCACAGAAGGGTTTCTCCTCTGTGATCTTGCAGTGGTATAAACCACTGTCGTTCCTCTTTATGTTCATCAACTCCAGAGAGAAGGCGTTGTCATCAAATTTCACCCTACCCTCGTAAGCTGGCTGGATCACTGACTTTGATCCCGGATAATATCTCATAATCAATTCCCTCTCATTATAGTACCACTCCACCAAATGAATGTCTGTGGCAGCTGTAGACTTGTATCCTGTGTTTAGGGTTACAGATGTTTCCTCTGGTCTGGACAAGCTGGTCACTGGACAGCAACCTGTAGGAATGACATATACAGAACTTAACACATGGAACATCCTGGTGCCTAAAGTTGTCTGAATTTGTGATGCCTTTATATACAATAAAATAATACATTTTCAAATCTCAAATGTCTGAATTCTGGCACAAAGTTAAATAAATCTAAGCCCTGATATCTGTGTTAATACACATAGTGTGGCATTTTAATAATTTCTAAACAAAACTACATTCTGATCTTTTCCATCACACCAAGTTATGTATGAACTACATGGTATGCACAAATGAGCAGTCCATTAACATTAACATTCAACAGGCAGGACTGCTGAAATATTCTCTGCACACAAAGTCTAGTTATTGACTACGTCCAATCTATCACTGAATGACATCTTAGTGAGATAAGATCATATATAACAACTCTAATAAGAGATTGGCAAAATTAGATATTTCTAGATAGTGCATGTAAAGTTTAGGCCTACCAGCAGGAGAACCAAACAAAATATGAAGTCCAAGAACCACCACCATGACGTGGGTCTGCCTGATAACACAGTTGACCATGGATCTGAAAAGAGAAAAGGTAAAAAAGATACAATAAATGCTACATCTGTTGTGTATCTAGCCCATATGGATGCAACAAGCAAAGTGTCTTGTCCAAGACCTAAATATTTTGGTCATGGTATTGAATCAGCAATACATTGCCTTGGGTGTACTGTGGAGTTGGTAAGACTGTTTTTAGTGGCAGGCTAACACATATTGATGACTTGCGCTAGCTTAGCACCTGCAAACTCTGCAATTAGAAGGACTGGAGGAAATGTGTTAAACGGTCTCCACTGATAAATATCACACTTGCTAATTTGGAAATGAGGTCCTATGTCCAAAATCCTGAACCACACCCCTTTAAGTCCCATAGGTCTATTCTTAAAAAAAATATTGTGAAGCCAAATCAGCGAAGTTATCCAACAAAAATATTTTTCAGTGTGTATAGTAATAATCTTCTAACTGAAAATGTCAGGCCCTATTTTGCCTTTGATTTGATATTGATTTAATGTTGCTTTTCTCTTCACCAATATGTTTGTTCTGACTGAAAATGACACTGTCACATGCCAAAAGGTTGCAAGACAATGTAGGAGAAACATGGAATCAAAAAAAGCATTTTCCTCTTTAACATTTCCATGAAAAATGGCATGTCCAAAATGATTCATACCCTTTTTAAATAATCAATAGAAACATCTTTATTTGCATTCACAGCTCTCAAAATGGTTCATAAAATACCTACCAAGCCTATTCATGGCTCCACAATGACTGTACCTTTTTAAGAGGAATCCCGGTTTTGAGTGAGGAACGATTATTTGCCATCACTCTGGCCTTGTGCTCACTTTTTTGACGGACTGAGGTATGGACACTGGCTCTAAAATGTTGATATTGTTCTCTGTTAACCATTTTTTGCCTTGTTTGGCTGTATGTTTTGGATCATTTTGTGGTTTAATGGTCAAATGCCGCCTATTAGGGCAGGTCTTTCGGCAGCCTGTCTGATCTTTTCCTCCAAAAATCTTAATGTAGCCCCTTGTTTTAGTGTTACCGTTTACTTTGATAAGTTCACCAGGTCCCATTGTCTGAAAAACACCCAAAACTAATACATTTTTATAGCTATTCTATGGTGTTTTGGTGGTTAAAATTTTCACCCCACCCCAAAATGGATCACTTGGTCATCATGGATGCTGATCATGGATAACTCTTCTCCTGAATTTCCCCTGGGGATCAATAAAGTATCTATCTATCTATCCAAACATACACAACTCAGCTTAACCTTTATATGGGCACACCTGGACAAAGAATTTAGATTTCGCAGGAATTTTTTTTTTTTTTGACCCAGGGACATGGCCTGAGATTAGGCCTGATGGCATACAAAAGGAAGCATGAAACCCAAATGATGCCATGTCTATTTCAATTGTGGGGGTGAGAAAATTATTCTTTTGGGATGTTTTTCAACCAGGGGGACCTGAGGGGTATTTCACATAGGCAGAATTAAGACATCCAGGATAAGCGATAAAGCGAGGTTTGACATAGCATTGTCCGGTCATCCTAGCTCAACTCGTTTCACTAATGCCAATCCAGGATGAGTAGGAGCGACTATGTCAAGCCAGGTGTAAGTAATTCAGGATGTGTGCGCGTTCTCGTTTCTGCTCCAAAGTGCCCACGGTTGGAATAAAAAAGATGCGGAAAATAGTATCATTCACACAAAGTGAACAACCGCTTTTGACAGACTAACAATGAAGTAAAGTTGTCCTTTTTGGAATGGGGAATCATGGCTATTTCTGTAAAACAGCAGGAGTAGGTGTGGTAGACCAACCAAATGCAAATTTACGTAAGCACCCACGTGTGAGTGCTTCCTTGTCTCGGCACGCAACGTCATTAAGAAAGCGCTTGCAACTGCAAAGATGCACATAGTTTGATATACCTTAATATTATAGTTGAAAATACCTTTGAACACTTGTCCTTCCACTTCCAATCAACTACAGTAGGCTATTCATCAAACGTCTATCAATAAAATAAGCAAACAATGAGTATCTAGGCCTATGTTAATAATTATAAGGCTATCACAATTAAAATAATACTCATATGGTAGTAGGCAGACAATCTGTTTTGTTTTGCGAGCAAATACATTTAGCAAATAGTATATAAATGTAATAAAGCTCCTTAAAAATTAGGACAGAGGTCTGATTTGAATGACGGCTAGCTGAACCAATAAGACGACATAAATACCATTAGAATTAACTTAGCTTGGCTGTTAGCCTGGTCGGGTGCCATCTCTTATTTGTGAAACCAAGTCAAGGCTAAATTCATCTAACCTGACCCTAGCCAGATGAATGTCGTTCCGCTTAGCTCCGCCTAGCTTCACTCACATCCATCTGGGACCTCTTCCATTGAGAGTGATTTCTCCAACCAACTTTATGGTTTAGCCAATCAGGACGCAGGGCGGGAGTTTCATAGATGTGACATAGCGTAGAAGCGACTGTGAGTCTGTTATTAGCGTCACGGGTTGGTTTCGATGTGAGTGGTTGAAGTAGCACGTCAATAGATGACGGACAAGTGGCTTATTCAATCATATGCAAGCATTTTTTGATTAGGCCCAGCCTTCTGAAGCAACACTTCAATGGATCGGTTCCAGATGGATGAGTGGAGCTAGGCGAAGCGAAATTCATCTGGCTATTGCCAGGTTAAAATTCATCCAGGATAACCTAAAAATCACAGGTTAATCCCTTATCTAGGTTTTGTGAAATACCCCTCTGGTGACCCCTCTGGTGACTGTCAGAGTAAACGGTAACACTAAAACAAGAGGCTACATTAATATTCTGGAGGAAAAGATCAGGCAGTGTGCCGAGAGACCTGCCACAATTAGGCGGCATTAGCAAAGGCCAACTGTCAACAGCTGTCAGTTGACCGCTGTCACGTCATCCGGAGAAATATTCTTTGGACGCCGCCATTGACCGATTTGCGGCTCCCATTGAACACATGGAAACAAAACGTCAATTATGTGCTCAAACTAACGTCGCTGACTTATGCCAGCCACCATCTCACTTTGATAACCAACTACATTTTTATACAACATTTATACAGCAAAATTAACAACGTGGAGAAATCTCGACAGGAAGAAAATTGACGCTGCGTGACGCAGTGCATTGCATTTCCCCTTGTCCATGAGTCACAGGTTACCTTGGCGCACGTTATCCCTTAATTGCGCCACATACTCGACGCACCCGACCTGTAGCGCGACAATGTGACGTCACAGAAGCGCCGTAACCATTTATACTCGCGCGTCGTGGTCACGACACTAGTTGCAATATTCTCCTGAACAGAGGTGTCGCTGTTGTGAAAAGATTAACGCTAACTATGTTACACAGCAGAAGAAGCTGCATTAAGAAACACTCATAGACTGTATATATAGAACTGGACAGTGTGCCGTCTGTTAAGAGCAGGGGGTCAGGATTTGAAGGGTTAGCGTCAGCCAGTTAGCATGGCATTTGGCCGCTGACATTTTTGAAAACATGGCGTTACATGGTTGCAACTTCCGGCACCAGTTTGCACATGCTGATTGGTAGATGATAGCTCATGCACGAAGTTTAGTGTTGGGCACGAAGCGTCCTCGCATCGCCCATGTTGGTTTGGATTTCTGGAAGACGACAAATAAAACAACTAACTACTTGGATTAAGCTACTGATATTTTACTTAATGCCTACATGGTTTAGTCTGTATTATACCGGACTTTGTCATTAATAAAAAAAAAATGTAAATGTTGTCATATTAGGCTATTATTTGCCTTATGTGTGGGTTGACAAGGTAACTGACTATGACCATACATTTTAGCAGATGCAATGACCTATATCCAATTATTAGCCTACTCATTGCATTGTGCATGAAAACTATTTTAAAATGCACAGGCTGTAGTTCCTACCTGTAGTCCATGACAAAGCAACATCTGGATGTAACCTATGTCTCCCCAAGTGTTTTAAAACGAAACAAATGTCAATGACTTATTTAGTTTGCTTTCTTGCAACATTGACATGATTAGGCTATGCATTTGATTTAAATGACCAGGCTGCCAGTCGAGGCAAAAGCCAAATATCCAACAACAGTTGCAGACTCTTTGCCTGCTCGAACCACAGTACCCGAGGGATGTGCACTTATCGGTAAGTCCAACTTACGTTGGCTTCATTTTGTCTGCCTGCAAATGTAGCCTAGGTTTAACCGGGTTTAACAAGCTGCAAATGCACACTGGGTGCAACAAATATTTCAGCTATCCACAAGTTTCTTACATCCCATATGTCTACTTAATTTTAGTAATTTTCGTTGGCTAGCCTATTGCGTAATACAACCTGTCCAAATATAGCATTTAGGGTTCATTATTGGTGTAGCCTAAAGTGACTCAATATTGAACATCACATTAAATAACCTAGGACTTCAGAGACAGGGCAAACTTCTACCACCATTCCCAAAATGTTATCCCAACCAATTTAATAAATTTATGCTTTATAACGAGGTGAAGCGTTCCCAACAACTTCTTTTCCTCTGAGGGAATGTCCAATCTTCATCAACGACATAGCGTTGTACCTTACGTTGTCTCCGTCTGTAACGTGGAATCTAATAGGCTAATTTTAGCTGGTGCCGGAAACGAACACCCATGAAACGCCATTTTTGTAAAGATGGCTGCGGTCAATTTCAAACTTTTTTGGCTGAAGTAGCTAGCCTAGCATGGTCCATTGAAATGAATGGGGGCGGGACTTAGTCACTCTCTCCAGTTATATATAATACCTCCATGGTTAAGAGTGATGCGAGCGTTAGTCCAGAGCCCCCTGGTGGCTGGCTGCAGTACAATGTGTAACTCCGCCCATCCCCATGTATTTCAATGGCCAAGTAGCCAACTTTCCGTGTCACTTTTCTCACCTAAAACTATTTTTGTATCAACAACTTTTTATTCGAAAAAAAGTTTTCAAGATGCTTCAATACACACAATTTTTCTTTTCTCGCTGAAATGATTTTTTTTTAATGTTATATTAACAAATCTAAAAAGGGCGTGTTTACACCCATGATTGACAGCTGGCTGGCTGCAGACACGACGCTTTGTCCATTTTGTTTTACCGTCTAGGCTGCAGACACTACCACGTCATCGCTCTCTTATTTTAACGACACCTGATTTTGACACATAATCTAACCTAAATAAGTGTTGCTGTTATTATCATTAGGCTATATCTTATCACAGTCTGACTAAATACATATTGATAGTCATACATTGTGTAGTTGTTTGTAAGAGACATCGTTGTTAGTTGTTACAGATTCTTTGTGAAAAAAGATATGTGCTGTTCTTTCGTAGATGCTTAGTATATTAGCTCATAGCATGCTACATCATGCTAGCATTAGCCAGTTGATAGGTAAAGTAAAAGGGCTCTGCTATATTGATCCGAAGTGAGGTTAGCCATAGTCACCATCATTTACAGTCCTACTTGTTTAAAATGGTTTAACGTAACCAGTGATTGCCGCCATCATCGTTGCAACTTCATTTGAATACACTTTGTCACTGGAGAAGGCGATGTTAAGTTTCATTAACGTTAACTCTTGCTTAGTTTTGCTTAATGGCAATAAACGCCACCTAGCCTGCTAGGTCGACAACCTCGGTATGCCCATTTATGAATCAGCCCGACAAATAACTTTACTTGTGTTTTAGTGAACACATTATTGGACCATAGCTTAACGTGAGGAGGGATTCAAAGTTACAAATGGCCAATTTGCTTAGTATGCTCAGAACAGCGGTATCTGGAAATGCGTTAAGGTATCATTGTTACCTGCGATTGCACTGCTGGAGAAGCATTTTGCATTCGTATGATTTGATCAGGTCTTGCCAGTGATGTGTAAATCCTCCCGTAGACGTACATCATTTCAAAATAATACGTCTAAATTGAAAACTGTGACAACTCATTGATAGGCTCTCTCAATGTCTGTAATTGTATGCCTCTACCACAGGCTTGCTAGTCTTTCACCTAATGGAGAGGGTGCTCCATTATAAATCAAAAATGTAATACTGCAGCCTTCATGTCAGCTGTAAAAATATGAGAACATGGACCTACTACATCAGGATACTCTGTAAACATTTTACACATAATCAGGAAGCTACTTTGCTGTTCAGTGTGTGATGTGTTTAAAGTGGTACTACGTTTAAAGAAACATTTTTATTCTTTGTTTCAAGTGCATAAGAAAATACCACATTATGATGATGATGGTTATGGTTACCCTTAACAAATACAAAACAATATAATACTTAAAACAGGGATCAATAGCCTAATGAAATAAACAATGAGGAGGGAAAGCAATAATACATAATAATGCCCATTCAATCAATAATATAATATCAAAAACATGGTAAGACTACATTAAGGAGAATATCAATAATAAAAAATGTCAAATTAATCAACAGCCTAATGAAAATAAAACAGTACTACTGCATACAAACCATAATGTATAAGAAGTGCTTAAAAGACCAAAATCTATCACAAGAACGAAGAGCACTGGGCAACTCATTCCACCAACATGGAACCACTGAGGAAAAGAGTCTTGAATTTGACCTAGCGTTTAAGACTTAAAACAACAAGGGGCAGATCCAGTCAGTGTCCTATAGGCCAAAGTGAGAGATTTAAATTTAATTCTGGCTACTGTAGGGAGCCAATGGAGAGTAACTAGGAGAGGAGTTACGATGTGTCCTCTTTGGCTGATTGAAGACCAGTCATGTTACAGCATTCTGAATGATATATCACACAAAAAAGAAAAAAAAAAAACATTCAATATTGATTTCAGATCAACCAATAATTATTCTGATATTAATATTCTTGTAACGCCTACATCTTTGTGTAGGCTACAGTTAAATACTAAGCAATGGCCTCTGACTTAAATACCAAGGCAGTTAAATGACCGTGGTATGGTATAGTCTACGGATACACAGGACTACACAGTAAACCCATTTAAAAAGCATCATCATCTCAGTATACCCATTTAAAATAGGCAAGGATAATGTGATTTAATAACATTTGGGGTTGCTCACAGTATACCCACCACTACAACTAACTAGACTACACCACTGGTTAAATGGCGCATTGCAATTTACAATTTGTTTGAGTTCAGGGGCATACAGAAAGTTGAAGTTTGGGTGACATCAATAAAGAAAATAGAAACAAAGGGATGTGTACAGCCTCAAGTATGAATGATGTCACATTAACAGAAGGTTCAGAGCAGCGCAGACTTTTCTTGGTGCCACGCAGTTATTGAAAGTCATGTGTTTTCAGAACGTAGTGGTGCTGTGCCATGTCCCATGTATAAGGGGCTTCAGGTTGATCCAGTGACGGTGGGTGATGATGTCAGGGAAATGGATGTCAGGGGACTTGGAGAAAGGGTGAGGACATGCCACCTCAGACCACTCCAGCCAAACCACTTCACGTAGGCATTCCCTTGCTTGCAGACTAATGTAGATCATGGAGACCACCTTGTCGCCACCTCCAGTACATTCAGCCATCACCCATATCTTACCTGCAAAAAGGAAAGTTACAATAAAGTTAGTCAGACAATTTTACAACATTACAAAGCATCTAATCAGGCACTCAACACCA
Organism: Alosa alosa; assembly: GCF_017589495.1. Lineage (NCBI taxonomy): Eukaryota > Metazoa > Chordata > Actinopteri > Clupeiformes > Clupeidae > Alosa > Alosa alosa. The sequence goes on along the minus strand of NC_063205.1, from coordinate 24,543,443 downwards.
CTAGTAATACCAATTAATTAAATATATGTGTGCAATAAACTTCACAGCCTACCTAATGTTAACACATTTAAATATGCGGTGTGAATGTTATTAACTTGCGTCAGCTTGAAAAATAACGTTATCAGTATGACTGATCATGGACGTTAGATGACAAACTAAGGTCTTTCTCAAATGTTCACCGATATCCCTGGGAAGTGACTGGTTCTTGGCGTAGTGTTTAATTTATCGATCATTCACTTATGCGGTCTACAACTACCGACCTACCGATCTATTTTTTTACAGTCTATGCTACCGACCTACCATCACAGAAGTAGCTCTAACAGAGGCGTCTGTCGTTAACGTTCGAAAAAATGCAACGCTGGCAAACTGGCTAGTAGTTACATTAACATGACGGGTTGATGAGGTCCATGCTTCACATTACGTTAACGTTAACTTGCGTTGCTTTATCACATCATACCGTTGCTTTATCACATCATATACTGTACTGACTGTCTAGCAAAGATTCTAGAACAGAGCAAGATAGATCAGTTACGTCATAGGCATGAAGTACGCTCTGAGCCCGACAGGGCGCCATTTTGGTAAGCTCATTTCATATACAGTTCCAATTCTATGAGCCCACCTAAAAAGCTGTTTTAACGTTGCCAGCTGTTTTTTTTTACTCGGTAATGAACTGCAAGAACTGACAGTGTGAAAGGCCTGATTTATCTTTTTCCAAGTTTACACTGAATAAGGAGAGGTAAATAGGCCTATTATTTAGACAGAAGTAGCTATTGCACTGGTAAATAGATCACATAAATTCCCATTGAGAGGCTGTATAGCCTACTGATAAGTTAGCTAGCAGGCAAACTAACTTAGCTAACGTTATATTATCACCATTGTTCTTTTTTCTACCTGTAGGCTATACGTTAACCCTTTGTTCACGGCCTGCTTAAACACAGCGCATAGTCATAGGCTATTATTATCAATCACTAATAAGGTCAAGATTTCACTCAAGCGTCTGATGTAACTTAAATAATGCAAATAGTTGGCCTAGGCTAAACACAACCGTGCTTGACACTAATTATTATCGTTTCCATGCAGTCAAAAACTCCCAAATTGTCCTGCTTGCCTATGTGAAATGACCACAGAAGTTCGTTTTCAAAAATCATTAGCCTATATACAGGCTGGAGCCAAATTAAAACATGTCTTTGTAAATGGCTTTGTAAATTAGGCTACGTTTAATTAAAAAGTGTTTCTTGCGTGCGTTCATTCTCTCATTCCCTCTCCAAAATGTTCCTGTTCTAGGCTGGCCAAGTGCATGAACCCAGCATCGGTGCGTGCGTCACATGAAACACAATTGAGACAATAGATTGACCATATTGTACAACTGCAACGCCTTATCATAGGCATGTTATATTCATGACATGAAAAGTGGAACTTATAGAACGAAAATGAGAAAATGCGCAGTCAGCTAAACGTTTTAAACTTGCGCAAAACTGATGAACCCAGCATCGGTGCGTCGCATAAATTAAAACACAAATTGAAGCCGCACAGCTTGACCATTGGACAATCCTACCACAAAACCTTTCCATAGGCATGCAACGTTTATGACATAAAAAAGTGGAATATGAACGCATTTCATCACACCTGACAAATAAACAGGGCTGTGGCTGCGATTTGACTGATTTATTGAGCTCTCAGCGCAGTGCTGACTTGCGCGTCTTTGATGAGCGTATACGAAGGAAAGCCCTCTAATCGGACGGGCAAGACTGACAAGGAGGCCAGCCCGTGGCTACGCGTAGCCTATGTCAAACAGGTGCTTTCTCTTCGACCTCCACAAATTAAGCTACAGTTAATAGTCGTTTGAATAAGTTTGCGATTGACAACGCGACTGACAACGTTGTGATAAATAGGCATTCTAACTTTTGCAAAGTCAACTTGAATGCATCAATTTTGAACAAAGTTGTGTAGGCTACACCGCGCCAGTTGTAGTCTGCATGAAGTTCTTGCACAAGCCACCGTTTTGATTTCCGTAGGGGAGATGCGGGCTGAACCCGCTTGAGGGAGAGAGGTGCAGGGAGAGAATGGGTGCTCTACACTACGCACATCTCTATGAAATAATGTAGCCTAGACTAATCCATATTTTAAATATTTTAAAAACAATCATGGAAACAATGTCAATAGGCTAGACAGTATTGTGAGTAGGCCTAATGCAGGAATGGACATTACAGTTATTCAGTAACTATAACGAATTACTGAAATTTAAATTGTAATGTGTTACCTTTAGACTACTTCGTTTCCCAATAAAGTAACGAAATTACAGTAACACGTTGTTGATCATCTTGTTGTTAGGTTACGGGGACGCTGGCGAGACACGCCGCTCCGTCTGGCATCATGTTTTTGTTTGTTTTTATGTAATGTTCGTAATTTTATGTAATGTCATGTTTATTTTTTTTTTATTGGTTTGTCTAGTTAAATGTTTTCCCTATTTATTTACGTTGTTTTTGATAGTTTTCGTGTTATTCTTAGTCCTTTTTACTGCTTCTGGGTCGGCTGAAACGTCGTTGACGTTTGTCCATTGGGAGCTTGCTGTAGCTAGCTTTTGCCCTGGCTGGGCATCGGACGTCCTTCCATCCATCCGTGGGCGGTGCTGCACTTCACTGTCTGGTCGAGGGGATCTCTCGGGTCAGCTGGACCTGGGCTACTCTGCGGGAGATCTGCCGTGACCGCCGAGCTGTTGCTGACCTGCGAGCTGCCATGCCAACTGCAGACTAACTGGGCCTCTGGCATCCTTCCATCCATCCGTGAACGGTGCGCTTCGCTGTCTGGTCGAGGGGATCTCTCGGGACGGCTGGACCTGGGCTGGCTACTCTGCGAGGGATCTGCCGTGGCCGCCGAGCTGTTGCTGACCTGCGAGCTGCCATGCCAACTGCAGACTAGCGTTGGCCTAGCGGTGGGGAGCTGCGGTCTCACGGAGTAACAGACGGTCGCTGTTAGAAGTCCACCGAGTTGCGCATCTACACGATCGCCCACTACTTCAGACTGTGCTTCCAGTGATTTCCAGACTGCAGTCTACAAGGCCTAACGTCAACGTGATCTCCAAACTGCCAGTGAATTCACTGGGTTGATCATTTGCTATCGTTAAAGAACTTTGTTGGCATATCGGTTGTGAAGACACTCTGTGCAGTTTTCACGGATCACCATTGCCCTTGGACATTTTCAGCTGGTTTGGAAATTGGACTAATTTTAACATCACCTTCCCCTTTTTAAATATATTTTCTTTTCTTTTTTTCACTTTTTTATTTGTTTTGTTGTCTGTCTTATATGTCTTGGTGTCACGGGTACGCTGGCATTTTTTAAATGTATTTGTCATGTCTTGATGTCATGGGCATGCTGGCGACTACGCCGCTCCATCCGGCATCGTTTGTCTTGTTAGGTGTCTTTTTTGTTGGAGCGCTTTGGGTTGCACTATGTGCATGTTAAATGCGCTTTAAAAATAAAACTGACTTGACTTGACTTGACGTTACCCCCAACACTGGCCTATTGAACTTTGGTGGATGATGGGCAGATGTCAGTGCCCTAGCCTAATTTACCCTCGGAAATAATTCTACATTGTCTTTAGACAATATATTTAACTGGTCTAGACATGGTGTGGTCTATTGGGTTTCACGTAATTTCAACATACAGCTTTACAGAATAAATATTGTTAACATGTTAGGATCAGCGCCATAGGATTCCCACGGTAGCCAGCGTCTGTGACGACACCTGAGCTTACCAAAATGGCGCCCATAGAGTCATAGAACGTACTTCAACATTTCCAACGTATTCTCCTGCCAGTAATCCATCTTGCTCTGTTCTAGAATCTTTGCTGTGTAGTGTTATTAATCCCCATGTACAGTCAATGGTTACTCCATGTTGAGATGGCATACATTGAGATATTTGAAAACGGCAACAACTAATAAAACCAAGTATATCATGCATCGACTGTTACGGGAGCTGTGTGCTAATCTTCACTTCAACGACTAACTTAGCCTCCCGTTAACGGTAACGTTAATGTAGCTGCTAACGTTAGCATCTAATTCGCTGTCCGTATTTCTGTTGTTAGCTCATTAGTATTCACCATACTAAATTGTCACAGTCTATAATCAACATAATAAGCTCTCTTAGATGTATTTAAGAACACCAATAGACAAAAAAAAACTTTTCAGTTGATACGCAACACTTACCAGACAAGAACAAACTGATTGTTGTTTGTACTGTTTAGCTAACTCACAGCCGCAAAATTCATCCAGCCAGCTAGCCTTCGGCGCCGAGTCGACCTGCGTTGTGGAAAGGAGAAGGGGGCGGGTTTCACTTGACAAGGGCCGTGTTTAACTCGCTGAGTGGCAACTGAGTGGGCGTGCCTGACCGCGACTCCTCTTCACTGCGCATGCTTCAACTTTTGCTGCGTAGCCGCACTTCAAATTGGCTCCAAATTTTCCAAGATGGCGTCGCCTCGGCGGCTTCAATTCCATAGAACACTGTAGAATGCAGCCACACTGTCCAGTTCTATATATACAGTCTATGGAAACACTAGTAGCAGAGAATGTAAACAGGCTCTGCTATTAGCTAGCCTCTGTGATGGTACTTCAGACTTTGGTTGCTACTATTCACAACTACCACCATCATTATCATCTAGTTTCCAAGGTGTGCGCACAGGTAGATAGATAGATAGATAGATAGATAGATAGATACTTTAGTCATCCCGAGGGACATTTTAGTTAGCTGGCTAGCTAGCTAGCAGCTGGCTGAGTTTGTGTAATTTCCTGAAGTGGAAAGAGATTTTGTTCAGGCCTTAATAGATATCCTTTGTTTGAAAATAAATCGTTTCTATTCTTTCCTCTTAATTCCATATGTTGCAACTCTCGCTGGTAACTTTATTAACTTATCCAGCAAACTATTACAAATTCACGACTGTAACAGAGAATGTCTAATAAGGGGAAAACTGCCACTCTCGGAAAACTTCCAGTTTCTGAACTGGTTGCAGTTCCTTCTGTGGTTCCACATGAGGGCGCTCGTCCACGAGTGCAGAATGCATGGAGGTCTATGGAGCTGTACCCGTCAAAATCCACTTTTCTCGGGATATCATTTTTTTTCCAAGTAATTTGAGTATTGTATTCGAAAGGGGAGGCAAAGAAAATACACTTGGTTGAGTATTATATTTTTTAAAGTCACTTAATTGTTCTTAAAAGCCTTTCAAATGTGTCAATGATGTCATTCATTAGCACAATGCTAGCGTGTTATGTGCAACAACGACCCAACCTGTAAGAAATCAAAAGGACATAGTACTCGTTCATTCAACTTTTGACCTATAACCCATGTTGGAAGTTATACAAACTACAATCAAATCTAAGATTTGTCAACGACAATCAGGTGAAAGAGACAATTTTAGCCGTCTAGCTCCATTGCCTCCCATTCATTCTGCACTCATGGCGATCGCCCCCAGTGGAACTCTGGTGGAACTGCATCCAAAATTCGGTACAATGGGACTTAATACGGAGTGGCAAGGCTCTCCGTAGACGGGCTCTGACTGTAACAAAACACTGCAACTCTCGCTTGCCCTCGAACTAGTCCATCTTCCTGTTTCCGCTTTGTCGCGCTCGTCTGAAAAAAAATGAGTGGCGCGCTACCTGGCTAAAATCCTGGCGCGCCAGCAAGATCTACGTCATTTTGACGTCACGGTGTCGCGCTACCGGTTGGGTGCGTCGAGTATGTAGAACACCTTACTTGTCAGAGTAATTACATTCAAAAACATACCTTCATATTACATCACAATTTATAAAGGAACTAAGTTTAAAAAGAAAACACAATACATCAAAGGGAGTACACGAATAATTAGTATGAAAAAACAAGATTTTTACCGTAATGTGTTAAATTAAATATTTCATGGCTTAGTCGCTGCCGCCACCAGATGACGCAATTTCACTGCTTGCTTTTACATTCAATTACATTACATTACATTCCTCGCATAGATAAGTGGTGGGAAACGTTTTCAGCGCTTTTACGGCTATCTCGGGATATTCTGCTTTGGTTTTGATCCAAAAACCCGCCAGAGAGGTTTCCTTATACACACTCTTAAGACCACCGTCATTTGCAATTTCGATCAACTGCTCTTCCTCCCGCGCTGACAAGTTAGGACTATTCGGGATATTGACAAATGGGTTTGCGGACCCACTCATTGGTTTGCCGTGGATCTTTGGAGGATGGGAAGTAACGCTCAAACTCATTTGAAAGCGAACAAGGTGATCGCGCACCAGCTCTTGAGAGAAAGGGCCCTGCAAACCCAAAACCCCAACTACTGTTTGGAACATATCAAATACACCCCCGGTCCACTCGTCGTCCCCACAAATCGTCGTCCCCCTGCGACTTTATCTGCCAGTTTAAAGACAGTCGTCATTCTCCCCTGGAGTGACAGGTTGAGGTCATTAAGCAACCCGAATATGTCACACAGGTAAGCGAAGTTTTGACACCCAGTCCTCATCACTAAAATGTGCAGCTAACGATGACTTTTTTTCTGTAAGAAATCTCTGCAGCGGCTCTCGCAACTCAAACACTCTGGCCAGTGACCTGCTAAAGATGCTTGTTTTTGTTGCTCATTCTAGCAGTTTAGCTAACTTCATGTGACACTACCGTTCGCCAAGAACTGATCAAGTGAAGTGAGCTGACCTGAGGCTGCGCACCGCTGAAGGCAATATGTAAAAGTGTTGAAGGCGGGACAGACAGACGTAAGAAAATTGACCTTGCAAAATGCAAACATGCGTGCAATCAAACAACTGCATATAGGCCTATGCCATGTAAAAACGTGACATTATTGCGAATTAAATTTAGTTTAGTTTGCATGCATTTTTTTTTAAACTCATGTCGTAGGCTACGGCCCAGTTAGGAATGTCCTGTGGCCCGGTGGTTGGGGAGCGCTGATGTAGCCCATTATATTTATTAAAAAAGCAGCGACCGTTGAATAATCTTGTACTTCCTTGTCAATTATTCGTGTAATCCAATCTGATATTTTTTTTTTCTTTTTAAACTTCGTTACTTCATAAATTGTGGAGTATCAATAAGGTACGTTTTGGAATGTCATTACTCACTGACATTAAACGACCACAAATTAGGCAATGGGCATTCTTAGGGGCTGACACTTTGCATCAACTTTCACCTCACTGCTTAAGCCTCTAAGTTCTGTTATTCCAGTTCTATATATGTACCAAATTGTAGTATTATCAAAGTGAAATGGTTGCTGGCATATGTCAGCGGCGTTAGTTTAACACATGATTGACGTTTTGTTTACATGTGTTGAATGGAAGTCAATGGGAGCTGGAAATCGGTAAATAGCGGTGACCAAATATTATTTCTCCGGATAGCGAGACAGCGGTGTCAGTTGTAGTCATGAACGAGTAGCCTACGAGAGGTAGGCAAATGTCCAAAATATTGTTTGATAAAACAACAAACCAGTTATATGGACATCGGAGGAGCCTTCCTGAGATGGCGGCATCTTCATCAAACGAACAATATCAAGTCTGACGCAGAGCTGCATATTTCTCATCGAGAGCTCTAAGCGGATTTGCCTTACAACACTGTTTACAGCTCTTCGAGTCACGGTAAATTGTCATTTTTGGTATATGGCTAATTTAGATACACCAGTGGTGTGGGTGCCAAGTTCTCACCAGATGACTGAAAGTTAGAATGGTGGTCATTTCAGACCACTTCAGCACTTGAGGCTAAAATCCTGGCTAAAATCCTGGCGCGCCAGCAAGATCTACGTCATTTTGACGTCACGGTGTCGCGCTACCGGTTGGGTGCGTCGAGTATGTAGAACACCTTACTTGTCAGAGTAATTACATTCAAAAACATACCTTCATATTACATCACAATTTATAAAGGAACTAAGTTTAAAAAGAAAACACAATACATCAAAGGGAGTACACGAATAATTAGTATGAAAAAACAAGATTTTTACCGTAATGTGTTAAATTAAATATTTCATGGCGCTAGTGCGCTGCACGGCCACCAGATGACGCAATTTCACTGCTTGCTTTTACATTCAATTACATTACATTACATTCCTCGCATAGATAAGTGGTGGGAAACGTTTTCAGCGCTTTTACGGCTATCTCGGGATATTCTGCTTTGGTTTTGATCCAAAAACCCGCCAGAGAGGTTTCCTTATACACACTCTTAAGACCACCGTCATTTGCAATTTCGATCAACTGCTCTTCCTCCTGCGCTGACAAGTTAGGACTATTCGGGATATTGACAAATGGGTTGCGGACCCACTCATTGGTTTGCCGTGGATCTTTGGAGGATGGGAAGTAACGCTCAAACTCATTTGAAAGCGGAACAAGGTGATCGCGCACCAGCTGCGAGAGAAAGGGCCCTGCAAACCCAAAACCCCAACTACTGTTTGGAACATATCAAATACACCCCCGGTCCACTCGTCGTCCCCACAAATCGTCGTCCCCCTGCGACTTTATCTGCCAGTTTAAAGACAGTCGTCATTCTCCCCTGGAGTGACAGGTTGAGGTCATTAAGCAACCCGAATATGTCACACAGGTAAGCGAGTTTTGACACCCAGTCCTCATCACTAAAATGTGCAGCTAACGATGACTTTTTTTCTGTAAGAAATCTCTGCAGCGGCTCTCGCAACTCAAACACTCTGGCCAGTGACCTGCTAAAGATGCTTGTTTTTGTTGCTCATTCTAGCAGTTTAGCTAACTTCATGTGACACTACCGTTCGCCAAGAACTGATCAAGTGAAGTGAGCTGACCTGAGGCTGCGCACCGCTGAAGGCAATATGTAAAAGTGTTGAAGGCGGGACAGACAGACGTAAGAAAATTGACCTTGCAAAATGCAAACATGCGTGCAATCAAACAACTGCATATAGGCCTATGCCATGTAAAAACGTGACATTATTGCGAATTAAATTTAGTTTAGTTTGCATGCATTTTTTTTTAAACTCATTTTTTTTTTGTCGTAGGCTACGGCCCAGTTAGGAATGTCCTGTGGCCCGGTGGTTGGGGAGCGCTGATGTAGCCCATTATATTTATTAAAAAAGCAGCGACCGTTGAATAATCTTGTACTTCCTTGTCAATTATTAGTAATCCAATCTGATATTTTTTTTTTCTTTTTAAACTTCGTTACTTCATAAATTGTGGAGTATCAATAAGGTACGTTTTGGAATGTCATTACTCACTGACATTAAACGACCACAAATTAGGCAATGGGCATTCTTAGGGGCTGACACTTTGCATCAACTTTCACCTCACTGCTTAAGCCTCTAAGTTCTGTTATTCCAGTTCTATATATGTACCAAATTGTAGTATTATCAAAGTGAAATGGTTGCTGGCATATGTCAGCGGCGTTAGTTTAACACATGATTGACGTTTTGTTTACATGTGTTGAATGGAAGTCAATGGGAGCTGGAAATCGGTAAATAGCGGTGACCAAATATTATTTCTCCGGATAGCGAGACAGCGGTGTCAGTTGTAGTCATGAACGAGTAGCCTACGAGAGGTAGGCAAATGTCCAAAATATTGTTTGATAAAACAACAAACCAGTTATATGGACATCGGAGGAGCCTTCCTGAGATGGCGCATCTTCATCAAACGAACAATATCAAGTCTGGACCTTAGAGCTGCATATTTCTCATCGAGAGCTCTAAGCGGATTTGCCTTACAACACTGTTTACAGCTCTTCGAGTCACGGTAAATTGTCATTTTTGGTATATGGCTAATTTAGATACACCAGTGGTGTGGGTGCCAAGTTCTCACCAGATGACTGAAAGTTAGAATGGTGGTCATTTCAGACCACTTCAGCACTTCATAAAATTCTCATAGTTTGAGAACTTTAAATTATTTGTAGGATATTCACAACTTGAGCTGTGTATGCAAAGACACAGAATTCAGAGTTCACACATGTTTTAATAAAATATACTTTTGGGACTCCCTGCTAATACTTTTGGGAATGCAAACATTTTTTTATTAGTATTATTTAATTTTACACTGATATGGCATGATAACAATATAAACACAGCTAACAATGGTATTAAATCGCAATAGCCTATGATTAAATGTAATAAAATATTCAACTACGGTAGACTGCTGTTGTTCACAGCACTAAGCTATTAATGGTTACTGATATAGAACTACTCCGAGTCTCTGGCCCTCTCTTGGAGCCAGGCATAGTGAGCTGGCCCTCGAAAGAAAAAGTTTGGGGACCACTGATATAGACTAAAGTTTTTCTTTTTTGGATGGGAAAACGTGGCTATTTCTGTAAAACAGCGGAAGTAGGGGCGATGGACCAACTGATTGGAAATATGGGCTTTTCTCAAAGTCAAAGATTCGTGCTTGGTAGAACGAATCCGGCAATGGTTCTTTTTAGCATAGTGTGCAGGAAGCTGCAGGTGCATTACAGAGAATGCTGAGAGAATGTCTACTCTGGCATTATTAAAAATAATGTGCGCACAGGATTGTGGGTGTTCCAAGCACGCAGAGGATACGCATGCATCCTCGAAAATCTCAGAATGAAGGACTCAGTACTTGATAGAGTTTTCAAGCACCCTTGACATTGGAACAGTGCTTGGCGAAATTCGATGACGTAACGTCCTTGAAAGAATGTCTTTGAAGGACCCATCTTGACTTTCAGAAAGGCTATGTAGTAGGGGTGTGAATCTCATGTATAAGACGATACGATTCACATCTAGATACATGGGCACAATTCGATACAAGAAAAGATACATGTTTATAAAAAACGATTCAGTACGATTCGATGCGGTTCAAGAATGGAAAGCATTCTGAAATATTTTTTATAATTTGCTCAAGGTGCACATTCATTTTATATTATCAATTATCATGGTTGTCAATTAGGCAACAAAATGTGTGAATATGATTATCTAAACTGAGGTTTGTTTCATATACTGTATTGAAATGAAAAAAAATAAAAAATAGTCTACATTTCACACAGCAGCCAAATACAACATAAAAATACATTTTTATAGACTTTACAGATTTTATATCTGATTGTTTTCATGGAGCTGTATGTAGCCTTGTTGAGGTAAGACAATACCGAAATAAAATAAAACAGTGCTTAAGACACTCTTGGCCTTTTCTCATATAGGCCTAGCCTACTCTACAAGAATAAAATAGGCCTACAAATCAATTAACTCTCAGGGCTTATTTTGTTCTAACAGTAGACCTAATGCAGAAACCTAAAATGCCTAGCCTGGCGGGCCATCCTATATCATTGAAATGTATACAGGCTGAGCAAATTAATTTGCCGCCGCTAGGGTGCGTCTAGATTTCTAGGCTATAAAATGCCACAAGTCTGAGTGAATATGAACAAAATCATTGGCTAATAATTTATGCATCGTTTTAGCAGCAAGGGCCAAATTATTATTTAACATTAAGGAAATCCCTTCATCAAAGGTAAGGCTACTCTACAGACTATCGTTGTTGTTTAGGAATGCTGTAAATTCTTAATTTCGCGCTGGATTTCGAAAAAGAAAAGCCGACCGAGTCAGAGCCTTGCCACTCCGTATTAAGTCCCATTGTACCGAATTTTGGATGCAGTTCCACCAGAGTTCCACTGGGGGCGATCGCCATGAGTGCAGAATGAATTGCAAGGAACTGCAACCAGTTCAGAAACCGGAACTTTTCCCGAGAGTGGCAGTTGGTTCTCCCCTTATTAGACATTCTCTGACCGAGGCAGATTCATAACAAGTAAATCGATATAACGACCGCTTCATTTCAGTTTTGAAATGACGTGCGAGTGCTTCTTTGTCTCGGCACGCACGCTTGCCACTGTTGGACTAAAAATGCCTTGTCTTAATAACCGAATTCGTTGAAGATCTCCATTTCCAATCAACTATGGACTATATTCATTCAGTAACCTTCAATAAAATAACCAAACAACAATGAAATGATAACCGTATGGTATCAGGCAGACAATCGGTTGTGTTTTGCGAGTAAATACATGTAGCATATAGTAAAATGGAAGCTCTTTGTATGACAGCTGTCTGCACCAATAAAATAGCATAATTAACATTAGAATGAACTAAGCCTGGCTGTTAACCTGGTCGACCATAGGTGCACAGAATAAATGCCCATGTTGATTTCACAAAAGAGATGGCACATAAATTAATCCCAGCGTAATCCATTGTAATCCCTTAGGTTTACATACGTTTTGTGAAATACCCCTCAGGCTAGGTGCACATAATAAATCCCATGGTAATAATCGATGTGCCATTATATAAGGTATACATATAATATGGTTTTAAATTCAATTATTTATTTTTGCCTCTACTTGAGCAATGCCAGCCTAAAATTTTACTTACTTTAGGCTACCAGAAACGTCCAGTAATCCTCTTCTCTTCACGAAATCTTGCAGATGAATGAAACGATTGTTAAGGCGGAGCAAGATACTTCGTCGTAGTTCATGTCTATGGGCGCGAAATGGGGATCGAATCCTGTCTGCATAAAGAGGCGTGTCGATGACGTATTGACGAGCGTAAGTTGCAACCGGCCAACAGCAGCGGCAGAAATAACCGGCGCACACCTGATATAAGGTTGATTTTCTCCAGACTGGATTGCTCAAAAATGCTAAAAATATAAGGTATACATATAATATGGTTTTAAATTCAATTATTTATTTTTGCCTCTACTTGAGCAATGCCAGCCTAAAATTTTACTTACTTTAGGCTACCAGAAACGTCCAGTAATCCTCTTCTCTTCACGAAATCTTGCAGATGAATGAAACGAGGCTTACACATGTAGTCAGGGACGGATCATGGCTTGTGCCAAGTGTGCACATGGACAGGGGCCGTCAGATTTAAAAATGCCATGAATTTAGGCTAGATTATGCCCGGTGCTTCTGTCTGTTAATTTGCGGCACAACTGAATGGTGTTATGGAACCGCGGACCGAAAGAAAAATAAATTAAATGTTTTCCTGATCAATAAATACTTCTTAATTCATAAAATATAGAGGAATTACATTAGGAAGTGGAAGTGGTAGGCTATGAGTGCTCATTCAATGTGCGTGTTTGCGAAAGTGAAACTGACCCACGTGGGTAGGTGAATGAAGTGGATTCCTGCAATGTTCATGAAAACAGCATAGCGATTGGATAGCCTAATAAATCGCGACTTGTTGTAGGCCTAACAGTAGCTTATATCGTAGCAAATAGATGGCGATGCCGATGACAGATAGGCCTACACTTATTTCACGCTGGAGTGAGCGCATAATGTGAGCTGTTGCGCGAAGAAATTAATTAGGGAGATGATCTGCATCTCCATTTACCAAACGCTAGTTTTGCTAACATCTCCACTGTTAACGTGAAATATGTCTCCATGCAAGGTAGTGTCAAAGATTGTTAAGGCGGAGCAAGATACTTCGTCGTAGTTCATGTCTATGGGCGCGAAATGGGGATCGAATCCTGTCTGCATAAAGAGGCGTGTCGATGACGTATTGACGAGCGTAAGTTGCAACCGGCCAACAGCAGCGGCAGAAATAACCGGTGCACACCTGATATAAGGTTGATTTTCTCCAGACTGGATTGCTCAAAAATGCTAAAAATGTACCTGAAATGTTCAGAAGGGTTTGAGGATCATGAAAATGTGCCCGAAATTCACATTCCTAACTCTATAGAACCAAGACTTTAGCATATGTGGTGAAATTCTGAGCTATGCCCATAGACTTCGATGGAGCAGTCGCTGCCTCTGCTCTGCATAAAGGGGGATTTTGACCCCCCCCTCGTGCGATCCGGGTTCCCGGAAGTGGCTCCTGATGAAATATCTTGTTCCGCCTTAACAATCTTTGGTAGTGTGAAGCAGCAGTGAAGTGAAAACCTTATCATGCAGGTAGCCAATGTTCACGTCACCTGAGTCAGACAGAAAACGGGCCCTGCTTGCTCTGTTAAAGGGGTGATAGAATGATGCGTTGCGTTGGCCGTGCCCCCTTCTTTCAATATTCTGCTTTGCGTCCTACTAATAGCGATTTTTATTTAGCCTGTGGCCTGTCAAAATAATCTCAGCATTCACAGCGCAAATTAATTTAGTCATTTGTTTTAGTCATCAGTGGAGAAAGTGGCAGCGCAAGAAAGAAAGTGCGTCCAAATTCACCCATTCTCAGTTGAACTACTCGCGAAGTAGCCTATTCATCTCACAGACATCACACGTATCACATGAAAGAGCTTTTTCTCAGCTTTTAAACGATGTTAGCCGATAATTGCTGTGTTGAACGGTTCGTGAGAAAAGTAATTAATATAATTCAATTTAATCATACATTCTACTGAAGGTTTTGCGTCCCATGATCTCCATACCCATTCATCTGGGTGTGGCTACTTTACGAACCCTTCTTTTAACACATGACAACCCATATATCAGAATAAACAGCTAGACCTTACCTAACACAAAGGTGTAAAGCAGTCCCCTGTACAGTTAGCCGTTCCAGAGTAATCCAGTTTTGAATTTGCAGTAAAGTTCGACAAACATGGATGTCTCCAAATTTGGGCTTTAAGTTTTACAATGTGTTTAAATTGTTCCACATGATTTCATAACGGGCCAAATACAAAATAAATGTTACAAATATCGCCTATATATTGATAAATCAGAGGACAGCTGACTAAAAGTAGCCTTAATGATCACAAAATGCTAAGCATGCATCTAGGCTATTTGAGTTTCTTAAAGCTGAGCTGTGCTTAAATTGTTCAATACATGATTTCATAACAGGCCAAATATAAAATAAATGTTATATACAGCCTAGATATCTGTAAATATTAGATAGTCAGATGATTTACAGTTCTATGTAATATGTCATGTTTTCATTTCATGTGTTTGTAATGTTTCATACAGTGATGCAGGTCTACTGCAGTGAATAGGCTAAATACAACTTTGATCATTTTTATAGCTTACTACTAATAGTTAACTTTGGCCTTGGTGCCCTGACATGTGGCCTTTGTGCCCCCCACCAAATATGCCCAACTGAAGGCCAAGTGGCCTTGCCCCCAGAATGGTGAAATTCCAAGCCTGTATGGAGACATAGGTGTTGAACAGCATATTTGAGCCTGAATCAGAGGAAGAATCTGAAGTAGACGAGCAACCAGTCGCCCATAGATTGGAAATGACTACTTCAGAGTGGTAAGTTTTGTCATTTACTTGAGTTTGCCACCCGTAGCCCAGTTAGCTAGCTGTAATACTCGCACGTTAGTGTCGTAGACTAAGCTAAACATTGTATTAGGTTCGTTTTTAGCATTGTAAGCAACAGAAGTTATTAATTTGCACACAAACAAATGTTTTACAACTTGTACTCTTGTGCAATTTTTGTCAAGATGTCCAGTTAGAAGCTAGCTGAAAAGTTCGTAGCCAGTCGTGGGCAGTTCAGGCTATGCTGTAGTGAAAGGAGTGCTGCTTGCAAGGAAAGTACTCATTTTAGTCAGTAAGTATATTCTCCTGCTGAAAAGGTCATCTGATTAGGAGTTACATACATTATTGTAGTGGTAATATATGATCTTACAACAGGACGTCCAGTTAGCTGGGCAGGAGCTCTGTGCAGTTCGTAGGCTATAACGTTATGGCTGAAGTGAAACGAGTAGCCTACTGCTCGCGTCAATGAAAATATGTTTGTGTCAGTAGGTCTAATGTACTCGTGTAACTACTATCCTGCTGATTAAGTCCTCTGATTATCGAGATTTTTACCTTCTTTCCATGTAGTAATGTATGATCTTACAACGGGACGTCCAGTTAGCTGGACAGGAGCTCTGTGCAGTTTGTAGCCTATGGCTGAAGTGAAACGAGGTCAACGAAAATATTACTAGGCCAATTTGTGTCAATTCAAAAACACTTATCATTTTATTTACATAGTACAATGGAGTAGAGTACAATAATCAAAAATCCTATAAACATCACTGTTTAAAATACAGTAGGTCTAATGTAATCTTGTAACTATCCTGCTAACATCTGATTGAGATTATTACCTTCTTTCCATGTAGCCTAATATGTGATCTTACAACTCTGGTAACTAAAACTGGAGACATTTGCTACTGCTACCTGCTCATTCAAAATTACGAAATAACAGCAGGGAAATTATGTTTGTTTTTACAGGTTATTAAAAGAATGACCCAGGTTCCTGAGGAGCTGACCTGAATGACCATCATGGCCTCGATCCGTTGTGCCTCTATATTCTTTGCAAAATGCAATTAATATTTACAGAGCTGACCATGGCCGTTTGAGAATCAGAGGAATGGAAAGGTGAGGACAATCTGATACAAGTGTTAGCAGTTACAGTATATAAATAAAATATTTACCAATACACATTCATTATTGGTTCAGCATATTGCAAAAACAGTTTGATCAACACCACAAAATGATAAACTTTATTTTATTTTTTTCAACAATCGTCCAGTGATACTCTGATGTAAAATATTATAAAATAAATAGTAAAAAAAAAAAAAAAAAATGGCTTTTCCACCCTGTTCTCGTTGCAATGAAGTGACTTGGCCTACAGGTCTTTTGTGAGCAGGAGCTGGGGTTTCCTTAGAAGAAGCGTCCGTGTCATGATCCCCTCGTGTGTGGTGCTACGCATATGGAGGGAGCTTCCGGATACTTCAGGGCAGTACGTTGGATTCAGACCCCTTTTCGACTGAACCGTGACACATGTTCAGCAACAGCATCCTCCATGGAAGGTCTGTCAAGCTGAGCACACAAGTCCTGGGGCACAGGAATCCGCTGGACGACATCCCAATAAGGAAGAGGGTCTTTGATCTCGAAGAGGACAAGAAAGAGGACTTATATTGGATAATGTAATACAGTGCATTGTAGGCTGTATACTGAAAAATAAACAAATTGTATGGCCCTGAACATTGTGCTTTGTTTACAGTACTGATGATTATTTTGACACCAGTAGCATCAGGTCTAAGACAGCCTGTTGTGTGTGAATCAATAAGTTCTTTTTAGTGCCTATACTGTTGCACATTTTGATTTGTTGTTTGTAATAGAAATATATATTTTATTAAACTTACAAATTGTTTGGCAAGTCTGTACATAGTTTCTCCTTGGCTGTCTTCCGTTGTGGGGCACTCATTGAAGTGCATGGCTGCAAGATAAAACCTAAACCAAACAACAGAAATGTTGTAACAAGTGAAGGTCACTTTTGCATGCACACACCAAGCTGTTAACTCACAGCAAAAGCATTTGCCAATATTCTAAGCCCCGCAAGATGCCACACTTGGAGCATCTGTTTGGCATGCTGCGTTTGTCATGTTGCCGTTCTTGTAATGTTATAAAATAAGAACGTGCAAATAAATCCATTGTATCTAGACAACACGGTTTTCAACATATCGACTAGATATCATTTGAATTGATAACGAGAAGTTGTTTCCACTTCTGACGTCAAAAACGTATGTGTTATATGGTATGGGTTATATTACAGCTAGCAAGCGAACTATCGTGTTACTCAGCTTCAGTTAGCTATCTTGCTGAGAACATAACCTGTCAGAGATCTCGACAAACATGCATAGTAAAATGTAGGTTAACATGACAACACAGGTTTTATCCAAATGACACACAGGAAAATTAAATAGCCTTGCCAATGAACTAAATCACACTTGCTAGATACACGTTAGCATGGCTAATAACCACTTAGCGACAAAATAAAACTTACAGCATGCGGTTGTGATGACCTTACGGTCGGAACAGCCCCTCGTTTCAGTAACAGCAGCTTAGCAAATCCTGCTTAACTGTCCAAGGTTTTGAAAACTGACTTCGGTGAAATGTGTTGCAAATTAATAACGGAGTGTCGAACTTTGCAGGGATCTTCTGGTAGAAAAACATTATCCATGCCCCTCGAACTTTTGAATCCTTGGGAAGACTATGGAAAGTCTCAGCTTTCTTTGTAGCCTAAGTTTCAGCCTGGAACACTGCATTTACGACCGTGGCTCATTTTCGATGTCCTTGAAGAACTGTCTGCTTTATAATTCCTGTGGAAGTAAACGAGCAGGCAGCTAACTAGTGTTTGTCTCATCTTCGCTCTCCATTCACGTTCCTGGGTAGAGGTGGGTCGGTCGGTCGCGAACTAGTTCTTTTGAACGTGTCTTTAAAATGAACGACCTGAACTGGTTCGCCTTTCCAGTTCTTGTTCGTTCTTTCGTTCGTCGCTGAATCACACTGACCTAGTGCTGCTGTGAATGCCTATGGCCCAGCTTCCTAAGGCGAGAGCCAAACCAATCGTATGCTGTTGTCTGTATTGTTTCTAAAACGTTCTCATCGAATTAGCCAATGAGAGGCATGGAAGCATAGCAACCGTTTCCATGGAAAAAAAAACAAATGGGCTAGTGAGACTAGTGGGAGAGCATACGATAAAACATAATGATAATGGTTTACATTAACAACTCCATTTTGCATTTCAATATTGGCATTTACATTTAAATATCTGTCTAATGGTAAATGCATGCTGTCTTTGTATTTTCTGTGTCATGCCAGGTTAATAAATGTCTCTTCAATCTGTCTCGTTCGTTCGTTCGTTCGTTCTCACGCCAAGACCCCCCCACCTGTTTCACTTCGGTCTGTCGTTCTCGTTTGTCGTTGTCGTTCTCGTTGATATGACAACTGTGTCCGGTCCGTTTAGTGAAAAATGTTGCTGTAGACTGTTTGGACAGCAAAGGGAGATTACAGCCTAATAATAAAAAACAGCTGCTGGAATTCATTTCTGTGTGGGCCTGAGTTATAATATATGACATAATGTAGCCTACTACATTTTCATTGTGTGCAATTGTGCACCAGCCTGCACAGCTACAGCAAAGAGAGAAGCACTGCGCGTCGCGGTCAGGGGGCCTTTTTTGATATTGTGCACAGGGGCCCATATTTGTTTAATCCGTCCCTGCGTGTAGTAGCTAAAGGTGTTTGAGTCCTGACTCAGATCTTTCACCCGACTCTTAAAATGAAACTATAGACCAGGGGTTTTCAACCGGTGGTCCGCAGCGGCATTGCATGTGGTCCGTGACAGCCTATGCAATATCACTAATAAAATCACTTTTTTCCATAATTTATTTTTCCAAACATTTCTAGAATATTTGCGCATTGGTGTGAATACTGAATTTAATGAGAATATCTAAAATAATATAGAGGAGTTGAGATTCAAAGTGACACAGGTAGGCTAGCTTTGCACCTACAGGTCTATCCTATGCTTTACTAACGTTGTGTTTTGCGTCCCCAACGTCATATACATACACATTCATCTTGCGCGCGAAATAGACCAGCATCTCGGAGTTAAGGAAATACATTATTCAGGTTTCTTTGGTGAATTTAAATTTGGAGTGGAGTATAGCGGTTAGCTAATCTTTCTAACTAAGGCCGAAGTTTGCTAGTCAGCACCAGCATGGATCGCTTTTTAGTAAGGAAAGTGACAGTCAGGACAGATGGACAGGCTTCTGCTGCATGCTCTTCAGAGACAGCTACAACTTCGGAGGAAACTGGGAAATGAAAAATAAAATACAGTGACGATTATGTCAAATATGGATTTACAGTAACAACAGACAAAACAGGAGAGGAGGTACCACTGTGTTTCGTATGTTCAACGGTGCTTTCATTACATTACATCACATTACATTACATTTGGCTGACGCTTTTTTAGCCAAAGCGACTTACAACATGGTAAACAGTTTAAGTTTTAGAGCAATTCTCAACAATTTTAGGACAATTTAAAAACATTAGAGTGCAGTAAGAACTAGACTGCATTTCCGGCGGGAACTGCGAAAGTGTGCTTGCCCTGGTCCGGTCAGCAACGTGAGCAGACAGTGGCATACGCTGTGCTGAACCTGGCTTGATCCAGGCATTGTAACGGTGCCTTTCAGTGTTGGAGCAGTGGCAATATCCCAAAAGCTCTAGGAGAGGGCTATTCAACTATTGGCTTGCGGGTTGAATGTGATTCGTTGGATTTTACCTTTGGCCTGCCTTCGAATTTAGCTTCTATGACTGAGATCAAATCAATAAAATAAAATGACAGCAGTGATTGGCTGCAAAAATAAATAATGTCACGTGTCTTGCGCCTCTCAAACTGGGCTATCAGGTAACCTACAGAGGAATTGAAATTATGAAATATGACCAAGGCATTAAAAAGCTACTTGTTTGTCAGGATACTTTTTCACTGATTTATTTAAAAAAATATGAGCTATGAGTGTGAATGTTATATATTCCATCCCACAAATTATGTTTTACTGGTTTATTTGACAAATAATCTATATGGATTTGCTCTATAAAGACCGTATGTCTGTTTGGGATTGTTTTAGAGCCTGGGGTTGTTTTGAGAGCCTATTGAAGTAGCCTATCTCAGAATAAAGGAATACTTCATATTACTCTAAACCACCGCCTGTAAATCAACTGTATACTACTGTCTACATTGCACTATATTTCTTGACCTGTCTCTGTATGTTTCATCACCTTTCTATACTTTGCCTCACATTGCAACACAGCTCAGATCTTTGGTTGCTATGAAGGCCAGTCATTCTCAATGGATGGTTGCTATGGCCAAAGGCCAGTTCTATCTCTGCCGTTGTCAAGCGGGCATATCGTAGAATTCTGATTAACCTTATCTTATTTAAAACATCTCTATTTTACTTATCCCACTTCCATACAGTGGGTCCCATTAACAAGTGGCCACTTCATTCGCGCTTACCGTGATTCACACAGCAGCATTAATAAATTAATCTGTCACCATATGCCTATGCTTACGTTTGCAAAGAAAACATTTTAATTTGATCCACATGAAACGTTACATTTCATGTACATGTTGACAATGAGTAGGCTAGTTTTGGTTGTTGGTGGTGTTATTGCATCCCTTAGTTAAGCCTACAATGCAAGTTCCCTCGCGATTGGAAGCTCCTGTAGACAATAGTAGACGCATTTCAAAACATCGCGTTAGGAGTCCTTGCCACTTCTTTTAAGCCGTCACAGACGTAGGTGCTACTTTTAGGGCTAAAGTGCTTCGTGAATTACTGTTAGTAAAAAAAAAGTTGCAAGCACACTTAATAATAATAATAAAACTTAAGAAGAACAATAAGTGTGCTGCTTTGCAAGCACACCTGGGTCTTCAGGAGTTTTTTGAAAATGGAGAAGGATGTCCCTGCCCTTGTAGGAACTGGCAGTGTGTTCCACCAACGAGGAACAACAGATGAGAAAAGTTTGATTGGCTTGAGCGCACGGTGGTAGAGCTAGACGCCGGTCGCCTGAGGAGCCAGCCCGGTCTGGAGGTAGTGTATGTCTGTATGAGGGCATTCAAGTAGGTGGGAGCAGAACCGGAGACTACTTTGTAGGCAAGCGTTAGAGCCTTGAATTTGATGCGGGCCGCCATAGGTAGCCAGTGTAGCTGGATGAGCAGCGGGTAACATGTGCCCTTTGGGTTGGTTGTAGACCAGGCGCCGCCGCTTCTGGATCATCTGAAGTGGTTTCACTGCGCAGGCTGGGAGACCTGTCAGGAGGGCATTGCAGTAGTCGAAATCGTGAGATGACTATTGCCTGAACCAGAAGTTGGGTAGCATCTTGAGTCAAGTAAGTCCTGATTTTCCGTATGTTGTAAAGTGCGAAACGGCATGACCGGGCGACTGAGGCAACATGATCTGAGAAGTTTAGTTGGTTGTCGAGAACTCCTAGATTTCTTGCAGTCCTGGTAGGTGAAACAGACAGGGAGTCAAATTTGATGTTGATGTCGTGGTGTATGGTAGGTTTAGCTGGGAGGACCAGCAGTTCAGTCTTTGAGAGGTTCAGCTGGAGGTGGTATGCCTTCATCCATGTAGCTATGTCTGAGAGGCAATCTGAGATCCATGCTGAAACCAAGGGGTCATCAGGTGGAAAGGACAGATAGAGCTGTGTGTCGTCTGCATAGCAGTGGTATGAGAAGCCATGCGAACGGATAATCTGTCCCAAGGAGGTGGTGTAGATAGCAAAGAGAAGGGGCCCAGCACTGAGCCCTGGGGACCCTGTGGTGAGATGGTGAGGTGCAGATAGCTGACCAAGCCATGATAATGCTAAACGAGCGTCCTGTGAGGTAGGATTCAAACCAGGAGAGAGCAGAGCCGAGATTCCCATGTTAGCGAGTATAGAGAGAAGGATGCGGTGATTAACCGTGGTCAAAGGCAGCCGATAAGTCAAGCAGAATGAGTACTGATGACCGAGCCGGTCGCCCTGGCTTCTTTTAAGGCTTCTGTTACAGACAGCAGAGCCGTTTCGGTAGAGTGGCCGCTTTTGAACCCAGACTGATTTGGATCCAGAAGGTTGTTCTGTGAAAGGAAGTCAGAGACCTGTTTGGACTGCTCGCGTTCAATGCCTTTGGATAGGAAAGGCAGGAGTGAGACAGGGCGGTAGTTCTCGACTTGAGCAGGGCTGAGAGAAGCTTTAAGTAACGGTGTTACCCGGCCATTTTGAACGCTGTTGGAAATGTGCGGTGGTTAGCGAGGCATTGATCACATGTGTGATAACTGGAGCCGATGGTCGGGCTGATGGACTGAAGTAGGCTCAGAGGGTATAGGGTCCAGCGAGCATGTGGTAGGACAGCTGCATGTCAGGAGTCTAGATACTTCACTCGGAGAGAGGCGTGAATGCTGAAAAAGATGTTCCAGCAGTCCCTAGAGGTTGTAGGAGTGCGGTATCTGAGTCAGATGCGTGAGTGGGCATGTAGAGAATTGACTGCTGATTGCCGCCACTTTGTTTGTAAAAAATGAGGCGAGGGTATCTGCAGTAAGGCTGGATGGAGGAGGAGTCAGCTGAGGGTTGAGTAGCGATTTGAAGGTTGAGAAAAGTTTTAGAGTGTCTGTAGCTTGTTGATTTTGTCATTGTAGAAAGTCGCCTTAGCAGCAGTGATGCTGGCTGAGAAGGAGGTCAGGAGTGTCTGGTAGTTTTGAGGTCATCAGTTAGTTTGGTTTTGTGCCATTTCCTCTCCGCTCTCTGAGTTTGCGCGCCATGCGATCGGGGTATCATTTAGCTATGGATGAGAGTGTTTGGATCGAGCTGGCCTTGTGGTAAGAGGGCACAGCTCGCCTAGACACGAGGTCAGTGTGGAGCAGAGCGAGTCTGTGGCCTCATTAACCTCCAGAGAGGAGAAGGTGTTGAGTGGAGGTAAACTGGAGGCAAACCACAGAGGAGAAGTCGCGTTAGAGACAGGTTCGGATGTTGGCGGCGGAACGTGACCATCGGCAGAGGAGCCGAGGCTGTTCTGTCAGGCTGACGCTGAACTGGATGAAGAAGTGGTCAGAAAGATGGAGAGCGCCACCATGAGGGTGTCTGTGCTGCAGTTCCGGTGAAGATCAAGTCAAGCTCTTTGCCAGCTTTGTGAGTCGGTGGGCTTTGAACCAGTTTGAGGTCAAAGGAGTGGATCAGGCCAAAAAGTCCGCTGAGCCTGGGGCATCTAAGTGGATGTTCATATCACCGAGAACAAGAAGCGGACAGTCATGCTCAGGGATGGAGGACAGCAGAGTGTCAAGTTCGTCCATAAAGTCACCTAGTTGGCCTGGAGGGCGGTAGATGACCAGCACGTAGAGTTTTGCTGGGGCGATCACTGTGATGGCATGGAATTCGAATGAGACATATTTGTTTGAAGGCAGTAGCGGGGTGAATTTCCATTTGTTGGAGATCAGCAGGCCCGTCCCGCCTCCTCGTCCAGATAGGCGAGGGGTGTGGGATAGTGTAAGGTTAGTGGAGAGTGCAGCCGGGGTGGCAGTGTTCTCTGGTTTGATCCAAGTCTTAGTGAGAGCAAGGAGTTCCAATGAAAGGTAGTTGGCATAGCCAGCTATGAAGTCCGTTTTGTTGACTGCGGATTGACAGTTCCACAAGCCCATGGAGAAGGAGGTTTCTGTAGGTAAGGACCGTTTAAGTTGCTGGAGGTTAAGGCGATTTCTGCCCCTTTTGGCATGATGCCGTTTTCTGCTATGGCCGGTGATAACAGATATGGTGGAATGGCACATTTTTGCCTTTGTCGGAGCCTGTGCTCGGTGAACTTGCACAGGTAAACTTGCTCGTCTTGACCGCGTCTGTCTTAAACGAGGACGGCTGAAACGAGGGCTGACGCTTCAGCAACAGCCTCTATTGTTATGCTGACAGGAATTGCATGCCGCTGTCCTCGTGTCTCACTAATGATGAATCAGCGTAGACCGCCCTCTGACGTTCGCACAGCTTAGATTGTTCAAAAGGGTGTTAATTACTGTCAACTGAAAGTCCGCTCGCCACAATCGACCGAAACTCGCAGTTTCAAGTAGCCTCCTCCCTCAGCTGTTCCCAAACGCCCAGAGTCCAATTCTAAACAATTGGAGAGGATTGGCCAGTAGTAGCCTATGTGTTCTTGCATTCTCTCTCCCAACTCACTGCAGTTGCTTTCAAATGTGAAACCGAAACGTTCTCGTAGACACAGCTTCTTGAAGGCCAAGCCTATTGAGTATATGCAACAGATGCTGCGTGATTTCAAAGGACAGGAGAAAGAGTGCAAAAGTCAGTGAAAATGCACTGAAAGCCTCATATCTGGTGGCTCTCAGAGTTGCTCAATGCAAAAAGCCACATACAATTGCTGAGCAGCTGATTTTGCCAGCAGCTATAGACATAAAGCCATGATTAACGAAGAAAGTGCTAATAAATTAAAAACTATTCCTTTGTCAGATAGCACAGTCGGACGTCGAATTGAGGACATGTCAAATGATGTGAAAGAGCAGATAGAGAAACTTAGATCAGTTCAAGGATTTTCCATTCAATTAGACGAGACGACAGATATTACATTACATTACATTACATTTGGCTGACGCTTTTTAACCAAAGCGACTAACAACATGGTAAGTTTTTAGAACAATTCTCACAATTTTAGGACAGTTTAAAAAAAACATTAGAGTACAGTAAGAATAAGTCGCCGGTGAGTGCTGTTTTTAGCAGTTACTTGTCAGTTTAAAACGGCTGGTGAGTGCTAGGATCAGTAAGACTTGTTGTAAGTGTTGCTATGAGAGTAGATGTTCTCTAAAGAGCTGGGTCTTCAGGAGTTTTTGAAAATGGAGAAAGGATGTCCCTGCCCTTGTAGGAACTGGCAGTGTGTTCCACCAACGAGGAACAACAGATGAGAAAAAGTTTGGATTGGCTTGAGCGCACGGTGGTAGAGCTAGACGTCGGGTCGTCAGAGGAGCCGCAGTGGTCTGGAGGTAGTGTAAGTCTGTAAGAGGGCATTCAAGTAGGTGGGAGCAGAACCGAGACTACTTTGTAGGCAAGCGCTAGAGACTTGAATTTGATGCGGGCCGCCATAGGTAGCCAGTGTAGCTGGATGAGCAGCGGGTAACATGTGCCCTTTTGGGTTGGTTGTAGACCAGGCCGCCGCCGCTTCTGGATCATCTGAAGTGGTTTCACTGCGCAGGCTGGGAGACCTGTCAGGAGGGCATTGCAGTAGTCGAGTCGTGAGATGACTATTGCCTGGAACCAGAAGTTGGGTAGCATCTTGAGTCAAGTAAGTCCTGGATTTTCCATTGATGTTGTAAAGTGCTAAACGGGCATGACCGGCTTAATGAGGCAACATGATCTGAGAAGTTTAGTTGGTTGTCCAGAACTCCTAGATTTCTTGCAGTCCTGGTAGGTGAAACAGACAGGGCCAAATTTGATGTTGATGTCGTGGTGTATGGTAGGTTTAGCTGGGAGGACCAGCAGTTCAGTCTTTGGAGAGGTTCAGCTGGATAGGTGGTATGCCTTCATCCATGCAGCTATGTCCTGAGAGGCAATCTGAGATCCATGTGCTGAAACCAAGGGGTCATCAGGTGAAAGGACAGATAGAGTTGTGTGTCAGCCTGCATAGAAAAGTGGTATGAGAAGCCATGCGAACGGATAATCTGTCCCAAGGAGGTGGTGTAGAAGGAAGAGAAGGGGGGGCCCAGCACTGAGCCCCCTGTACCCCTGTGGTGAGATGTGGTGAGGTGCAGATAGCTGACCAAGCCATGATATGCTAAACTAGCCCTGTGAGGTAGATCAAAACCCAGGGAGAGCACGGAGATTCCCATGTTACGTAGTATAGAGAGAAGGATGCGGGTGATTAACCGCGGTCAAAAGGCAGCCCGATAAGTCAAGCAGAATGAAAGTACTGATGACCGAGCGTCGCTCTGGTTTCTTTTAAGGCTTCTGTTACAGACAGCAGAGCCGTTTGGTAGAGTGGCTACGCTTTGAACCCAGACTGATTTGGATCCAGAAGGTTGTTCTGTGAAAGGAAGTCAGAGACCTGTTTTGACTGCTCAATGCCTTTGATAGGAAAGGCAGGAGGGAGACAGGGCGGTAGTTCTCGACGGAGCAGGGCTGAGAGAAGCTTTGGCATCCAGTGTTACCCGGCCATTTTGAACAGCTGTTGGAAATGTGCGGTGGTTAGCGAGGCATTGATCACATGTGTGATAACTGGAGCCGATGGTCGGGCTGATGGACTGAAGTAGGCTCGTAGGTATAGGGTCCAGCGAAAGCATGTGGTAGGACAGCTGCATGTCAGGAGTCTAGATACTTCACTCGAGAGAGAAGCGTGAATGCTGAAAAAAAGATGTTCCAGCAGTCCCTAGAGGTTGTAGGAGTCGCGGATCTGAGTCGATGCTGAGTGGGCATGTAGAGAATGATGCTTGATTTGGTCGCGCCACTTTGTTTGTAAAAAAAATGAGGCGAGGGTATCTGCAGTAAGGCTGGATGGAGGAGGAGTCAGCTGAGGGTTGAGTAGCCGATTTGGAGGTTGCCGAAAGAAAAGTTTTAGAGTGTCTGTAGCTGCCCGTTGATTTTGTCATTGTAGAGTTTGCCTTAGCAGCAGTGATGCTGGCTGAGAATGAGGTCAGGGAGTGTCTGGTAGTTTTTGAGGTCATCAGTTGGTTTGGTTTTTTAGCCATTTCCTCTCCGCTGCCTCCTGAGTTTGAGGCTAAGTGATCGGGGGGTATCATTTAGCTATGGATGAGAGTGTTTGATCGAAGCTGGCCTTGTGGTAAGAGGGCACAGCTCGCCCAGACACGCAGGTCAAAGTGTGGGAGCAGAGCCGCAGTCTGTGGCCTCATTAACCCTCAGAGAGGAGAAGGTGTTGAGTGGAGGTAAACTGGAGGCAAACCACAGAGGAGAAGTGCGTTAGAGACAGGTTCCGGATGTTGCGCGAACGCGACCATCGGGCAGAGGAGCCGGAGGCTGTTCTGTCAGGCTGATCGCTGAACTGGATGAAGAAGTGGTCAGAAAGATGGAGAGGCGTCACCATGAGGGTGTCTGTGCTGCAGTTCGAAAGTGAAGATCAAGTCAAGCTCTTTGCCAGCTTTGTGAGTCGGTGGGCTTTGAACCAGTTTGAGGTCAAAGGAGTGGATCAGGCCAAAAGTCCGCTGAGCCTGGGGCATCTAAGTGGATGTTCATATCAATCGGAGAACAAGAAGCGGACAGTCATGCTCAGGGATGGAGGACAGCAGAGTGTCAAGTTCGTCCATAAAGTCACCCAGTTGGCCTGAGGGAAGGCGGTAGATGACCAGCACGTAACGAGAGTTTTGCTGGGGCGATCACCGTGATGGCATGGAATTCAATGAGACATATTTGTTTGAAGGCAGTAGCGGGGTGAATTCCATTTTGTTGGAGATCAGCAGGTCTGTCCGCCTCCCTCGGCCCAGATAGGCCGGGGTGTGGGATAGTGTAAGGTTAGTGGAGAGTGCAGCCGGGGGTGGCAGTGTTCTCTGGTTTGATCCAAGTCTTAGTGAGAGCAAGGAGTTCCAATGAAAGGTAGTTGGCATAGCCAGCTATGAAGTCCGCTTTGTTGATCATGGATTGACAGTTCCACAAGCCCATGGAGAAGGAGGTTTCTGTAGGTAAGGACCGCTTAAGTTGCTGGAGGTTAAGGCGATTTCTGCCCCTTTGGCATGATGCCGCTTTCTGCTATGGCCGGTGATAACAGATATGGTGGAATGGCACATTTTGCCTTTATCGAGCCTGTGCTCGGTGAACTTGCACAGGTAAACTTGCTCGCCTTGACCGCGCCTGTCTTAAACGAGGATCGGCTGAAACGAGGGCTGACGCTTCAGCAACAGCCTCTATTGTTATGCTGACAGGAATTGCATGCCGCTGTCCCTCGTGGTCTCACTAATGATGAATCAGCCGCAGACCGCCCTCTGACGTTCGCACAGCTTAGATTGTTCAAAAGGGTGTTAATTACTGTCAACTGAAAGTCCGCCGCCACACCGGAATAAACTTCGCAGTTTCAAGTAGCCTCCTCCCTCAGCTGTTCCCAACGCCCAGAGTCCACCTCCCTAAACAATTGAGAGGATTGGCCAGTAGTAGCCTATGTGTTCTTGCATTCTCTCTCCCAACTCACTGCAGTTGCTTTCAAATGTGAACCTAAACGTTCTCGTAGATTACCAGCTTCTTGAAGGCCAAGCCTATTGAGTATATGCAACAGATGCTGCGTGATTTCAAAGGACAGGAGAAAGAGTGCAAAAGTCAGTGAAAATGCACTGAAAGCCTCATATCTGGTGGCTCTCAGAGTTGCTCAATGCAAAAGCCACATACAAATTGCTGAGCAGCTGATTTTGCCAGCAGCTATAGACATAAAGCCATGATTAACTTAAGAAAGTGCTAATAAATTAAAAACTATTCCTTTGTCAGATAGCACAGTCGGATCGCCGAATTGAGGACATGTCAAATGATGTGAAAGAGCAGATAGAGAAACTTAGATCAGTTCAAGGATTTTCCATTCAATTAGACGACGAGACGACAGATATTACATTACATTACATTACATTTGGCTGACGCTTTTAACCAAAGTTTACTAACAACATGGTAAGTTTTAGAACAATTCTCACAATTTTAGGACAGTTTAAAAAAAAAACATTAGAGTACAGTAAGAATAAGTGCGTCGGTGAGTGCTGTTTTTAGCAGTTACTTGTCAGTTTAAAAACGGCTGGTGAGTGCTAGGATCAGTAAGACTTGTTGTAAGTGTTGCTATGAGAGTAGATGTTCTCTAAAGAGCTGGGTCTTCAGGAGTTTTTGAAAGTGGAAAAGGATGTCCCTGCCCTTTGTAGGAACTGGCAGTGTGTTCCACCAACGAGGAACAACAGATGAGAAAAGTTTGATTGGCTTGAGCGTATCGGGTGGTAGAGCTAGACGTCGCTCAGAGAGAGGAGCAGTGGTCTGGAGGTAGTGTAAGTCTGTAAGAGGGCATTCAAGTAGGTGGGAGCAGAACCGAGACTACTTTGTAGGCAAGCGCTAGAGACTTGAATTTGATGCGGCCGCCATAGGTAGCCAGTGTAGCTGGATGAGCAGCGGGTAACATGTGCCCTTTTGGGTTGGTTTGTAGACCAGGCGGCTTACCGTTCTCTGGATCATCTGAAGTGGTTTCACTGCAGATATAACAAATGACGCGCAACTTTTGGCATTTGTGATACGAGGATAATAGTGCAATGTGCGAGGAATTTCTCTTTTGCAAACCACTGCCAGGGCGAACTACAGGTGCCGAGATCTTTTCAGCCCTTGATGACTTTTTCAAAGAACACAATATTTCCTGGCAGAAGTGTGTGGCGCTATGTAGCGATGGTGCCAGAGCAATGAGTGGCAGCCAGACTGGATTGATTGGGCACGTAAAGAAAGCACCGGCGATAATTTGGACACACTGCATGATTCATAGAGAAGCTCTGACCGCCAAAGATCTCAGTGTTGAGTTCAGCGAGGTGTTTGATGCTGTTGTTAAAACTGTAAACCTGATAAAAGGAAAAGCATTAAATACACGCCTGTTTGCATCCCTATGTCAAGGCTTAGGAAGTGAACACACCTCTCTCCTTTACCATTCAGAGGTGAGATGGCTGACTCACGGCGCGGTGCTCGCCCGTGTGTTCGAACTACGTGATAGGCCTACTATCTATACTTTCTTGTGCGAGAAGGAGTGCACTGAACTGGCTTACATGTTCAACGACAGCCACTGGTTAACTAAGCTGGCGTATCTCACCGATGTTTTTGTAGAGCTTTACAAGTTGAACACTTCAATGCAAGGGAGAGATTCAAACGTCCTGCCGCTCTACGAATAACTAGAGGCATATTTGTTAAAAAAAAATGTCAAGATGGATAGAACGAGTGGAGAGTGGTAACTTGGTTATGTTCCCTTTAGTTGAGGAATATTCTGACAGCACTGACATTAAAGACATTGTGTGTGAGCATTTGAGGAAGTGCTTCAATTCCGAAAGTACTTCAATAATTCTGATGAGTGGCGCTGTGACAGCAAATGGATCCTGCTCCCATTCAGTGATGATGCAGCATCAGGGTCAATCTTAACTACTGTAGAAGAGACTCTGTCAGGAAGCATATGTATGATGCACAACCCCTTGTGAAGTTATGGATAAGTTGCCAGACAGAATTTCCAGAGCTTACAGTAAAAGCAGTGAGGTGTCTTTTACCCTTTCCAACAACTTTGTGAGAGTGGTTTTTCCACACTGGCGTATCTAAAGAAGTACAGGGCACTTCACAGGTGAGTTAGCCTACAAACTCGGGTGCTGCGCGTCGGGAGTTCTTTGCCTCTGCCTCGTCCATTAATTGTGAATAACGGGACACCTCGGCTGACGTTATCCCTTAGGCCTACATAGACAAGTCCTAAATATGCGGTAGCGAACATCAAAAAGTCTAGTTGCTGCTTTTTGACACGGACTGTCAGAAAAGACTAGCCTACAGGCGTAATTTAATTCAACCTGAAGTAGGCTAGCCTAAATCGCGGCCTGAGCTGGCTATTAACGTGCCTTTTAGGCTGACCAAAGTGTAGCCAACACATGGACACAAATTGCATGCTTAAATAGCCTAAGAACTATTTTTAAACTGTTTTGTTAAACTGTTCAACCGTAACACTTGCCATCACGCATGCACCTCTTCCTCTCCCCCTCTCGTGCACTCACACACACGATGGCAAAGCATCCTCTTTGTGACAGGTCCCTTAACAAGCAAATAGCCCATTGTGTAGGCCTAGTCTATGAAAATAATTGCTATCACTCAGTTCTTGGATTAATATAATACACAGGATTTACATGTGATGCAAGTTGAGAGACAATTGTATATCAAAAGAAAAAAGAAAAGTTTGCATAATTAAGGGCCAATCTCAATTCTCTATTTTACCCCTTCCCCCTTCCCCTTAGTTTTGGCGCTGCGTAATCGTGAGATTCTAAGGGCTATCTCAATTCTCATTTCGATCGAGGGGTAGGGATAAGGGCAAGGGGTAGATACCCCTTAAAACCAAGTAAGATCGGGAGCTTACTTGAAACCGAGGGGTAAGAGAAATACCCAACATACACCGCTCACACCGGAAAAATAGCACACCGAGAGATTCATTGACATGAAGGGCCCGTCCCATTTCTCCCCCCTTAAAACTTCCACTTGGTTTTGATTGCCCTCAACATTAAAGCCCCCTCAACAAGGGAAGTGGAGGGCAAGATCTTTCCCTATGAATTGGGACACCACTATATGCAAATTAGCATAGCTTAACGTGCTCACCTACGCCACGCAGCCGATGTGTTCACCGGTAGTAGCCTGCTACTATTTTCATTCAGGAACATGCCCAGCGGTCATTGTTGTGTGGGCTGTGCTGGTTTATCTACGTCTGGTTAATCAACAAAGATATTTGTGTTCATATGAATGCCAGAACACACACCTTAAATATTGACGAATCTACCCTGATCAGATATAGCCTATAACGTTATTTGATGGGCAGACTCTCTCAAAGCACTCAGCAGATATCTTGAACATCGTCAGATAGCTTCGGGAGATATTTTCTAACATTAGTGTTCAAAACTCAACAGTCCATCAGATGTACATCAAACTAACCTATTTCGAAATTTTAATATGCTTATTTGCGAAAATATATAAAAAATGTGGCCGGCTCGCTGAGCTCGCACGGTATCCTGGGTAATTTCATCTCCCACTTCGTTTTAAGCCTGCATCGGTCCTGGCTATATTTTGAGGGTTGATTTTAAGGGGAAAATAGCACTTCCCCTTGCTCCCTAAAGTAATGGGACACCCTAGCCCTACACGGGCACGCGCAAAAACGAGGGTTAGGGCAAAAATCTAGGGGTAGGGGAGGTATTGGGACAGGCCCGAAGTGTTGGCATTAATAAGGATTATAAAATTAAAATGGTAATTGTTTTATGTTGCATTCAATCTTGTGACCATATATTGAAGGTCCTGTTCTTCACGAGGAAGTTTTCAAAAAAATCGCTGTTTTGTGAATGTTAACAGCACATCATTATTTTGTGCCAATGTCTCGCATTTTACATATTTCCATGTCTACC
Organism: Alosa alosa; assembly: GCF_017589495.1. Lineage (NCBI taxonomy): Eukaryota > Metazoa > Chordata > Actinopteri > Clupeiformes > Clupeidae > Alosa > Alosa alosa. Next base: position 24,511,188 of record NC_063205.1, on the reverse strand, counting down.
CCGCGAATTGGCAGCATACCATGTCAGAAATGTAAAGTCCAACAGCAGCTAAATTCGCTGAACTTTTTTACCGCTCGTCTGATATGAATGCATATGCCTGCTGCCGACTCCTCGCATAGGCAGGTAGCGATTGCTTCTGATGTCAAGTAACGACCATTTGGATATTATTGTAAAATATCAAAGGAGTTGTGGGATGTTTACATAGAAAACTGCATGTTTATTTTGTCCCCCATCCCTGTTTCATTCACCCGGACCAAGGTAGGCTGCGAACGAACATAGGCACGTTCAGCTGTTGTTGAAACAGGGCTGCCAACTTTTCAAAAAACCTTGGAGTGAGATTTGGTGGGGCCAACCAAAATTTTGCTGCGGAAATTTTTGTTTGGCTCAGCATTATTACCGCACAGTAAAAAAAAACGTACATCAGTGGTTCTCAGATATAGGGACCAGGCATGGACGGATTATGAACTTTCGGGCCCCTGGGCCCACATGTAATAAGGGCTCCCCACTAATTGTCGCATATGTCCTGGGGTCCTCCTCCAGAATTTTTTTAATTTGTTTGATGTGATTTCCTGTATTCTGGTGCATTTTGGGGATTGCCAATACTAAATTCAATCAGATTCATAGCCTATATCCTGATGTGTTGATATTGAGGCAATGACAAAACATTTTTTGGGACTAGATGCAATTTCCTGAATTCTGGTACATTTTAACAGGTTATTTAGATACTTCTATATAACAAAATAAAGCCAGCCTACGAAATTAATAAAAAGTAAATCATGCATAATTAAAAAATAACTCAATATATAGGCTACTTGGCTACACAATAAGGTTTCCATTACAGCACCGCGGACGTTCAATGAACGCATGAAAGCGGATGGTTTGATGAAATCCCGACACTCTTTCAACTACATGGAATGTAATAGTGATCATCAAATACCTCCCCAGATTTCAGTGCCCATCAGTCCCAACATTTAACAATATAATCAAACAGTCCAAAAGTAAATTAAATATCAAACTAAACCGAAAATGTCATGCTTTTGAACACCTACCAGTATGCCGCTCCAAGAAACGCATGTCTCAAAATAAAACTCGCATAAGAAATAAAGGGCTGTCTCGAATACAATCCTGCCCCTAAAGGCCTGTACTTTGTCTTAAGACCCCGGCCATAATTTGAGGATTTACAGTATCTAACTAGAGAAACTGGCTTCAGATATCCAACAGAGTAAATACGATTGTGCAGTCTTAGCTGTGGTTAGTGACGGATGCTGTTAATGGGGAGTTTTACATAGCCGAAATAAACCTATAGGTTATTATTTATTTGGTGTAGCCTACCTATAAGGCTTTTTTTCCTTATCAAAAGTGAGGGGGACGACTGATCTCTTCAACACTGCGGGGGATTTGGCGCTTGTCGCTGTATGTGTGACAGAAGCGGAATGGGAGAATGTGTGTAACAAAAAAAAAAAAAGCTTAAGAGTGATTTACGCACAAATGGGAGAATCCAATGAAAATGACAATGAAGCACTAAACAGATGCTGAAAACAGCACTGGTATTTCGCATGGCAAAAGTTGGGGGACCCAAACTAACAATTTTAAAAAGGGTGGGTGTTTTGTAAGAATTTAAGAAATGTTTGTATATTTTAACTTTTAAATGCATCAATCAGGTGCACTTTCAAAATAAATTCAGAGGTCAGACTTGCTTATTTTTATGGAAATATGTGCGCTGTAGCCTAAGCTATTTTGCACTTCAGAATTATAACCATGCACACACAGGTGGAATAGTTATGGTGATATTGCAATAAGTTCAAAACCACAAAACATATGCTACATTCCACAGTACAGAAATGTTAAAAATGTGTGTACATTTCAGCACCCATGAAATTATGCAGAAGTGGTCACCTGTGTTATTCAGCTAGTTCATTTAAGATAATATATTGGTCATTGTAATGGCCATCTAGCCTTTAGCCTACATGCTCTTCCTTTTTCAGGATGTACCCATATCTGGGAACGTATGATGTGAATGTTTGCATATGGCTTATGTCAGGCTTTATATCAATATTTATATCAATATTTGTGTCTCATTATTTGATTTTCTTCATATTTTTGCATTAATGTCACTAAGAAGCATGCCAATATAAATATATTCATTTATCTGTGTAAGTGGGATTGGCTGGAACCTGACAATATAAGAACCATGATAGTGGGATAATCTATAGCTGAGCAATTTACAAAAAAGTATGTACTGACAAATAGTTTACATTAAATACATTATAATTTCGCCCCAATGAGGCTATGTAGAAATGTGTTGCAATTTCAAAACCGGATTACTTAGGAACCACTTATTGCAGAGGTATGCTTTATATCCTCGTATTCGGTACGGTTTGCTGTTTATTGTGATATTGTGTGAAGGGTTAGTGAGATATTTAACAGAGAGTAATGGGTGTGCACTGTGTGCAAAATGCAAATATGATTAGCCCAAATTGCACGTCGGTTCAATGTTAATTTTCTCGCGAACCATTTATCACAGCAACTTGACGCTAATATCATTAGAAAGCTTAGATTCCGCTCGTTCACATGATGTGTAATGTGTCATATGTATAGGTTTAGTTTAGTTGAACCTCATCTGCCAGGTATTTGACCTACCAGGTTGACACTTCAGCGTGAAAAATACTCAGTAATACTCAAAGCATACCTGAAGCCGGGGAAATGCGCCTGGGATGGCTTCTGAAGTAGCATCGCAAATGAGAGAAAATGTAGAAAATTCCACAGACAGGGGGTGCTCTTGAACCCACTCACCGTCTCTGAAAGCATAACTACTTCAGCGTTGACACTTCAGCGTGAGAAATCGGGGGTGTGGCGTGTGAGCGTGTGAAACTAATCAAATGCGTGTGTCTCACGGCCAATGCGTGAGAGTTGGCAGCTCTGTTGAAATAATTCCTGAACGGTTTTATTCCGAGCTGAAAATGCAATTTTAGCCTATTTGACAGACGACAGGTTGCTAGTGACAAAATATTAGCTTTCAGTGTGGTACGATCTCTGTAAATTACGTTAATTCAAGTGTTTCAATCATCCAGCTCTCCCTTATGGTTGGCTAGTGGTATCTCATTTCCAAGGGGAATATTCTTCACCCCTATGTCTTGCCACTCGGTTTCGAGGGACAAGGGCTAGGGGTAAGATGAAGGGATAGGGGAAGGGGAAGGGGTAAAACAGAGAATTGAGATTGGCCCTAAATGCTTTTGAGTGAATTTTTTGCAGCATATCGCCTTTACTATCTACCCCCCTTTTTGACAACTGACATATCGGTTTTACATATCGGTTATCGGCCTTGGTAATAATTGATATCGGTATCGGCCCTGAAAAAAACATATCGGTCGATCCCTACATAGGCCTACCTACTGTAGATTTAGTGTATAACTTAGATGTAGCATATTAATGTAGCATGTGGAACTCATATTTCATGGCGCTATTGCGCTGCACGGCCACCAGACAACGCCATTTCACTGCTTGCTTTTACATCTAAAAAAGGCCCGAAGTGCAGTGAAATGCCGCCATCTGGTGGCCTGAAACATGTATTGTAGCCCATTAATCTTAAAAAATAATCTTGTACTTATCATTAAGCTACGTTTTTTAATATCATTACTTTGACATTCAACATTAAACAACCATAGATTTAGGCAATGGGTCTTAGGGGCTGACACTGCATAACATTTCTCCTCACTGCTTAAGCCAAATTCTATTATTCCTGCTGTAGGCTATTAGCCAAAAGTAAAACCTTATTTTAAGGTTTTACTTTTGGTTTTTAAAGCCCTAAATGGGCTTGCGCCTGTCTATCTATCTGACTTAATAAAATAATTCAGTGGAAATGCATGGATTCCAGTTTCTTCCAGTAGCAGCAACTGGAATCCATGCATTTCCACTGAATTATTTTTGGAATCTGATCCCTTATCATACCTGTTCATTCTTACTAGTTGCTCGACTTATCGTGACTAAATTCAAGATGGCTGCAAACGCTAAACGTCGTGAAGATACTGTCTGTATAAATCGTCTTGTAAGTAAACTACCAGTGCTTTTTCAAAGTTCTCAATGTCTCGTTTTAAATGTCAGGGCCCTCGGAAGTCTACCAATGAAGTGTGGAGATACATTGAGCCTCGTAAATGGGTGTAAAACAGTGATTTATTTGCATGGCTAGCCCGATGCCGAAGCACCACTATTGAAAAAGCTGTTGGTAGCATCGGCTAACTAGCGCCAGATTTTGGAGTGCAGGGGACAAGCCGAGATGGGCTATGAGACATACGTTCACACTCGGTATCATGTTTCAATACACTTTAGGTCAATATCACACCGGAATTCTCCTTTAAGCACCTTGTATTGCTGACTGCACGAAAGTCGCTTTATAAATAAAACTGAATTGAATTGAATTGCATTACATTAATACACAGGATTAGATGTTAAAATGACTTGTGCCAAAATCCAAGGTAAAAACACATTCAGAAGCCTACTCAAATTAACTTTAAAAAGGACGCTGCCCACAAATCTGCCAACAAATGGTCACAAACACAAGACAAATGGCCCATCCAACAGCAGTATATAGTATGCGGCATGTCATTGGGGTTATCAAGTGGGCACCCTCATTTACCGATGTTTCGTTAAGTTAAGCCCACGACACCTCATGAAGGCTTAACAGTGAAACCAGCATCCTGGAGACACTCCCCTGCCACCATATTACCACATTGAAATATCCAATACCCAGCCTAGGCATGGTCTAGGTTGGTCCGTCCCGTCGATGTGGACTGAACCATAACCATACAAACCCTAGCCAACCACCATCAACCTAGGCACAGTCCATCACAAACACAAAACAAATGAGCCAGTTAGCTTACCTTAGCTTACGCCCCAGGAAGGGTAACTTCTCCTTACCCACAACTAGGGATGTAACGATTACCGGTATAATGATAAACCGTGATAAAAATGTTGACGATAACAATTACCGTTTTCTTTTGAAATATCATAATTATCACGGTTGATTACCACGGTGTTGAAACCGTGTGTTTAATCCTTCCCAGCTTCATCCGAGCCTGCTTTTGACATACAGTAGGCCTGGTACAATGAAGCAAAATTGGTACCCTACTGATTCTGTTGTCTAATTGATGGTTTTAACTGCTATTTGGATTAGGCTACAACTGATTTTAAAAGGCGGAAGATTTTCACCGCAAAACTTGCACTGTATCATTTAGCCAATCTGTGTCTTTTTATGTTTGCGTCCACATTAAATCCATTCCACTCACGTTATCAGAAGAACACAGTAGCCTAAAGTTTTATTTCGAACACTTAATTTGGTCTCACTCAGGGTGGGAATTTCACAGCGGCCACGTCGTTGCCCCTTGCGTTGGCCGTGATGTCCCTTTGAAAATCAGAGGTTTTACAGCCACGGTGGCCTTGGTGCCCTTCTTTCAATATTCTGCTTTGCGTCCTACTAATAGCGATTTTTATTTAGCCTATGGCCTGTCAAAATATTCACAGCGCAAATTAATTTAGTCTTTTACACAGTGGAGAAAGTGACAGCGCAAGAAAGAAAGTGCGTCTAAATTCACCCATTCTTCTCAGTTGAACTACTCGTGAAGTAGCCTACTCATCACACAGACATCACAAGTATTACATGAAAGAGCTTTTTCTCAGCTTTTAAACGATGTTAGCCGCGAATTGCTGTGGTGAACGGTTCGCGAGAAAAGTAAATAATATAATTCAATTTAATCATAAATTCTACTGAAGGTTTTGCGTCCATCTCCCTACCCATTCCTCTCGGTGCAATACTTTCGTTTACCTCCCTACCCATTCCTCTTGGTGCGAACCTTTCGTTTAACACATGACAAACCATATATCAGAAACAGCAGACCTTACCGAACACAAATGTGCAAAGCAGTCCCCTGTACAGTTAGCCGTTCCAGAGTAATCCAGTTTTGAATTTGCAGTAAATTTCGACATGCATGGATGTCTCCAAATTTGGGCTTTGAGTTTTACAATGTGTTACAAATTGTTCCACATGATTTCATAACGGGCCAAATACAAAATAAATGTTACAAATATCGCCTAGATATCGGTAAATCAGAGGACAGCTGACTAAGAGTTTGTGAAAGTAGATCACAAAATGCTAAGCATGCATCTAGGCTACTGTGCTTAAATTGTTCAATACATGATTTCATAACAGGCCAAATATAAAATAAATGTTAAATATAGCCTAGATATCTGTAAATATTAGATTATCATATCATCATTATTTGCAGTTCTATGTAATATGTCTTGTTTCATGTTTTGTAATCTTTCATACAGTGATGCAGGTCTACTGCAGTGAATAGGCTATACAACTTTGATCATTTTTATAGCCTACTACTGTATAGTTAACTTTGGCCTTGGTGCCCTAACATGTGGCCTTTGTGCCCTCCACCAAATATGCCCAACTGAAGGCCAAGTGGCCTTGCCCCCAGAATGGTGAAATTCCAAGCCTGGTCTCACTCATTGGATCCAAATAACAGTAATAGCAACCTCCAAGTAATGTTAGGGTAAGTTAAGCTATTAGCACATAGCCAATTAAACATGAAAAACTGAACGGGACACTTTTTGAAACTATTTCAGCTTGTGTAGGCCTATCAGTACTTTCTGAACATATTGAACACACTTTTAAAAATACCGTGATAATACCGAAAACCGTGATAATTTTGGTCACTATAACCGTGAGGTTAAATTTTCATACAGTTACATCCCTACCCACAACCATTCGCTTGCTTGTTCTGCTGCCTTAGACTTCGACCACAAATGCCCAATTCAGACAGCAAGCCAATAGCAGATCTTGCCACAAACCCTCGTGCACCGATTTCAATAGGCCTTAATCGTGCACTCCAACCTCGCTTGGCTGCCTCCTCTGCTATGTCAGTGTATTTCGCTCTCTTCAGCTCATTGGCCTCTTCCAGTCTGTCTTCCCAAGGAACAGTGTGTTCAATGAAGTAAACAATCTTTTCTGAATCCGACCATAGAATTAAGTCGGGTCTTAGATTAGTACTCACTATATGTGGAGGTAACGCCATCTGCTGGCCAAGATCAACCTTCATTTCCCAGCCCGCTCCATTTTCCAACTGGCCGGTTTTACACCTGGCCTTCGCGGAACGAGGTTTATCCCCCTGACGTACAAAGTTAATTTGCCTAACCCCTTTACTAGCTGCTAATTAATTGACTTCTCTCCTTTTATCCTCAATTGCCGCTGCCACACATTTCAATACCTGGTTATGACGCCACGTACAGTATACCGCCCCTGGGTGAGACTTACCTTGCACCCTGATAGGATATGGTGGAGACTGCCCACACACGAGCAAAGTATGCATTTATCATCCTCACCAAACCATGACTTAAATTCTTGGGAGATGGGAGCACATCATATGTAGCACCTAACATTAATCTGATCCTACCAGCTTCCATAGATCTTTCTATTAACTTTTGACCAATCCAGAGAGTTGACCGATTAGACCAAGATTAGGAACTTAGGTGTATGTGGGGGAATGTTTTCTACTTATCCCGAGACCAGGAATGCACACACCGGCAGGGGCCGGGGGTGCGAGACGCCAAGAGTGCAGAGGACACGAAGGAACGCCACGGCCTAGTGCTCGTGCTGGGCAGCGGGGACCCCCGGTTGATCACTAGACTGGGTGCGAGATGTTGTCTACGCCCGGTAGGCCACGGACGAGAGGCCGTGATCAGGGTCCCCGGCTGCTGAACCAGATGGTCGAGGGCTCATCACGTTTCCGGGTTACAGACTTCGTCTGTGCCCGGCCTAATGACTGGCGGTTGGAGGCTACCCGAAGGATGACGAGAATCCGGTAGGCTACCCCTGCCCTCTCTGCTTGTCGTCTGCCTGCCAGACTGCTATTGTTTCGTGCTGTTGCTTCTGCTGGGGGACGGTACTCCTGTTCGCTCTGCTTGCCTGCCCTGCCCGCTGCTACTGCTAGGCCCACTGTTGCTGTTTGGATGTTGGTCCGTCCCCTGCGACCTCGCTGTTCCTCTGTTCTGGATGCAGTGGCTAGTAGGAGCGTAACGCTATGACTGACTGGTGGCGGTATAGCTCCCCCTGCAGCCATCAAGAAACCAAGCTAAACACATACAGGGCTCACAATAAAACGGTCGAGCAAACACATTGTTCAAGAGACTATCAAACCACATTACAAAAACGAAGTTCACCCAAGGCTACTTACAATTTCAGCTGCAACAAAGCCAAGTCGGAGTCCATTTTGCAGTCTTCTTAGAAACTACAATCTTACTACATTTTCGAGGCCTTCCGCCGAGTCACATCCGGATTTCTTCGGTCCGGGACCAGAAAGTTGCATATTCGTTTTTTCCGCGGAAAAGCACTAGGAGGAGACGAAGCACCCACCAAACGACCCAAAAAGTGTTGTAGAACCATCAGAACGACTCTCAACCTGCATAATTAAGGTCATTTTTGCTAAAATTGTTGCATAGGGCCTCTTTAACAAATTTAAATTTGTCTTTATAGAATGCTAGTCGAGCTTGTGATTTCTTCTTCCTATTTTTCCTAATAGGATGTTCTACCAGTCTGTTGTTGCCAGCGTCCTCTTCTATGCAGTGGTATGTTGGGGAGGAAGCACAAAGAAGAAGGATCTTGGCTTACTTGACAGGCTGGTAAGGAAAGCTGGATCTGTAGTGGGAGCTGAACTGGAGTACATCACTTCAATATCTGACAAAAGGACCCTGAACAAACTGATCAACATCTTGGACAATGAGTATCATCCACTCCACAGCACTATTGTTAAGCAGAAGAGCCTGATCAGCTGGAGACTTCACTCACTGCCTTGCACAACAGACAGACTGAGGAAATCATTTGTCCCCAGGGCCATTGAACTATTCAATGCTTCACTTAAGGGAAGAGGAGAAATGGACTTCTCCGCATATTCTGTCTGCCTCTTCACCACCTCCATGTTTTGAACTGTCTGTCCACTAGCCACTTTTTACCACTGTCTTCTGCCTCACTGTTTGCGTGCTATATTAGCACATATGCACAACCCCTCCCTCCATGCCACAGCCGAACTGTGGCCACACTTATACCTTTTCTTAATATAGTTATACATATATAGATATAGATATATAGACTTTATTCTTGCACTGTTGCACTGTTTGACTTACTCATTTGCACCATCACCATGACACTCGCTCACACAGAGCACCTTACCTTACCTTACTATGCACAGAGAATCACAGGCTCAGTCCCTGCCTCAGTCATTGCAAGCGCCTCTTGATTGATTAATCACCCACTATGTGGATACTGTTTTTTAGAATTAATTTAGATTAAGTTTTATTTAGTATAATTTGTATTTTAGTATATTTAGTATATTCTTTATCTTCTACTGTTCTTATTGCTTAGTTGTGTTTTTGTTTTATATTATATACTTTTAATTACTTTTTCTGCTGTAAGTGAATGTGTGTGTGTTGTCTGTATGCTACTGAGACCTTGAATTTCCCCTGGGGATCAATAAAGTATCTATCTATCTATCTATCTATCTATCTATCTACTGTATCTATCTAATATTTGCAGCTCTTCTTAGCACTGCCAACCGCTCCCTCACATCTGCCTGTAGACAGTCAATACCTTCCTTCTCATCATCTGCCTGTAGGCAGTCAATACCTTCCTTCTCATCATCTGCCTGTAGGCAGTCAATACCTTCCTTCTCACCATCTGTAGCTTTTCTCCACCACTTCTTAACATCTTCCCACATTCTACATTCTGCTGTGCCTGCATGGCCATCTGACCCCAGGCCTATGACCATTATTCTTCTCCCTCTTTGGCTGACTGGCCTCTCTTTCTGCCTCAGTGCTAGAACTTTCCTCAACAACAGGGGTGCTGATGTCCTGCGAACTGTGGGTTTCTTCCTGTCACTGAACTTCAACCGACTGACTTGATGCACTTCTTAAGAAGTAGCTATCAATGTATCCTGTGTATCCTGTGAACCAAGCAGTTCTTTTTCCCTTAATGAATTTTCAGGCTCTTTAATAATATATTATAGAATAGATAATAATAAAGATAAAATACTAAAATACTAAATACTAAAAATACTAAAAAAAACTCAAATATCCACACAGTGTGCTTAAGGATGATCAAGCATGAGGCTCTTGCAATGATAGGGCAGGGAATGAGCCTGTAGTTCCATATGCATGGTAAGGTGCTCTATGAAAGTGAGTATCATGGTGATGGCGCAAATAAGTAAGTCCAACAGTGCAGGAATACAGTCTAGAGACCAGCATAAAACAAATATGGACATGTGAGAATAATGTAGACAAGTAATATAAAAACTAAAAAGGAGGGCAATGGTACACCACAATTTAGCTAAAAATGTTGAGAAAACAATGCAATCAAGTATTTTGGGTGATGTGGAGTCACAAGCCAGCAGCAGATTAAATGCTCACGAGAGAGATAGAAAGATGCTGTTTTAAAAGGATGTGGTGGCTTATTTTAATCAAATAATACAAACTCAAAAGAATTCCAAACAACGTAGATAAATACTGCAGATGATGGCTTTAATACATTCCAGAGAATAGGTTCGCGAAGCCAGCTACATCTGATATTTTGTGCATAGGTCTTATACCCTTCCTTCTCATGTCGTCACTTGTTTGTGTGAACTCAGAATAGAAAATATCTCTTGTGTTTACCACATTAGGAAGTACATACAGTATTGTATGTGCCTAGGTATTTTCCTTCTGATTACCTCTGATCCTGGTGAACAGCCGCTTAGGATGACCAGTGTCTCTAGGCCTGTCCTTATAGGTAAATGTCTAGCTGCATAACTTAGCTAAAATTAACCCCCTGCTGTTTCACCACATGGACCTCAGACAGTTATGACAGAATATGTTTTCATAAAACTACTGCGTAATAATAAGAATATCTTTTCATAAAGCTACATAACTAAATAAAACGACCACAAGGACGTGCAGATCGAAGCTGAGGCCTGACGGTAATTGTAAAGCAATTTACAAAAGATTCACTGAACAAAAATGCTGATGTGATACATGAAAATGTAGGTAAAATTGTGAAGAATGCAATGCAATCAAGCATTTTGGCTGATATGGGAGACACAAGCCGGCAGCAGAGCAAATTCTTGGCAGGCTACCTCCAAGAGTGAAAAAAAGATTTTAAAAGAATGTGCGAACGACAATAAGGACCAAGACTAAGAACAGACATTTAATCTGGAAAGGCAAGTTATTCAACTACACAATTGCGCACAGAACAACAGGCTGAATAGGTATCCGGTAGGTACTGTATGTTAACGTAACACAGTTATTCAGGTACACAGGTACCAGCTGTGTACCTGAAAACACCACTAAAACACCACTAACCACTCGGTGACTCGGTTTGAAAACAAACGTTAAGGGTTGTTTAAAGGACATGTGCATGCCCATAGCCAGCCACTCGAAAGCAGTCAAAGGTGATTCAAAACAAGTCAGAAAGTCGAGACAGGACCCATCGTCAAAATTTTGGTGTCCACCACACTAGTTCATCCAAAACAAACCAGAAAATGGACTCAAAGTGCTAAATACTGGAGTTATCCTTTAAGAGGGTGAGTAGGAATTGGGGCTAGTAGACTAGTTGTAGTTTTTGATGAGGAAATTGTGGAAGTGAGGTCTAATATGTCGATAGGTGTAAATTCTTGTTTGAGGTCTCATCTGTGATTCTATTATGTTTTCACTATTGTGCAATGGAGTATGTATATTTGGTGAAACTGATTGGTTATTAATCTTATCTCTGATCGTTTCAATTTTGTCATTGAAAATGTTCATGAAGTTATTACTGTTTAGGCCAGGGGTGGGCAACTCATTTCCCCAAGGGGCCACATGACAAACTGGGACTGTTGAGGAGGACCCAAAATACCGAACTCAAGTCTGAACTCAATTCTGTTCAATTCTATTCTGTTCTTGTATAACATTAAGTAAATCATATGGTTTTGATTACTACTCGTAAGAACAGATGAAAATGTGAGGGAGACGAAGGAAAAATGGAAATATTTAATATATGTCCAGTATTTAATCCTCATTCTCGAAAATGACTTTTTGACATTGATGTTTTTTTTTTTCAGTTTTCAAAGACAATATCTATATAATTAGGCTAGGCCATGAAAATGTGAAGGAGTCAGTACAACCATAGGTCTGTGCCACCATTTCATCAACACTCAGCAATATTTCATCATTAAATCATTACCATCATTAAATTAACTCTATGCAGAATTAGACTATGAAAATGTGGAGCAGACAATAGTAGGCGGTCATTAGTTAATCAACATGCACAAAGAAAACTATTTTGAAAATGTAGGCTATGTTTTTGTTTTAACTTTATACACAAAACTGTGATTGGTCAACTCGCCCTGTGTGTTGAGCCGGCTGCTTCAAGCAACCTTGTAGCATCATACTAGTTCGCTAACATAAGCTATGCAAATAAACTCAGACATATTTTGGTTACAATGACGGGGTTATCCGATTGTAAACAGTCTATCTGTCCGTAACGTTTTGAAATGAACACTTCGTATCGACAACGAGCAGCAGTGTTTTACATTCTAACAACCGTTGCGGTGGTGAGCGACGCAGACACAGGAGACACAAAACTTTGAAAGGCTTACGGCGACGCATGTCGACGCAGAAGCATAAATTCTATTCACCAGCACATCAGTGATGGTGTTTACGTCGTATGCATCCACGCACAAATGTATGGGCGTACAAATAGCAGTTGCTTTCAAAGTAAAAGCAACGATATTGATTTGCGTGCATTATCTCTATGCTAGCCTCTTGACTACTGTTTTTTCACGGACCTCACGCGGGCCGGTGAGGGAATGCCCATGGGCCGGATCTGGCCCGCGGGCCGTATGTTGCCCATGTGTGGTTTAGGCTTATAGGGATAGATTGGGTTACTTCTTCGTCAGGCAGGAGATTGTGTTAAAGAGGAATTTATTATTTTTATTTTCTTCAATCAGCAAGGAATAGTAGGCTGACTTAGCCTCGTTGACTGCCTTTGTAAGTGATAAGGCTATCTCTCCATGCTTGGCGAAAGACTTCCATTTTAGTGGTGCGCCATTTTTGTTCTAGTTTACACGCTTTTTGTTTGAGGGTTTTAGTCTGTGTGGTATACCATGGAGCACGTCTTACTTGTTTTCTTATTTTCTTCTTCTTGAGTGGTGCTACAGAGTCTAGGGTTGAGCGTGATGAGTTCATCACATTATTGGTTAACAGATCGACCTCGGCTGGGTTAAGGAAAGAGCCTTCTGATACCTCCTGAGTCAGGAATGAGGCAAGCGTAAGTGGATTTTTTCCTAAACAGTCTGCATTCGTTTTTTCAGATAGGCCGCAAATGAAGCATTGAGAACTTTGTAAGTGTACAGACAGTTTATTAAAACTAAAAATAGATAGAAAGACAGTACCGTTCACGGTAGTCTAGCCTATACAGGCGGGCACCAGTTACATTGATTTGTAACTGTAGAATATATATAATGCTAACATATTTGAAACTGTAGGATGATTTGTAGGCCTAGGTGTAAAACAGATCTAGATCTGTAGAATAGAGTGTAAATGACAATTACTTGTATAAATAATTTCTACAGTATCAAGTCGTGATAGATGTGCTGAAAGGATTCATTCAGCCCAGAGGGAACTCAAGGAGATGGGAGTAGTTTACAAAGGCAAGGGGAAGACAAAGTATTTTCAAGCATTTCATGAAGGGGGATGCAAACTTTTGTACAGGCATTAATGTTATGTTTTTACTGTCACTTTCTTTTGATATATTGTCTAGCCATTTTTAAACTAAGAGACTAACAAGGATCAGGTGAGGGGCGGAAACACATGATTAGGGAACAGAGACACACAAAACAAACAAATTTGGAACACATGGAACAGGGTGGTATTCCATCAACCTCGCTAAAGGCCAAACCTGACTTATTTCGATAAGTCTCGCTAATTTTAGTTAGAGTTCTGTTGCATTAGTGAGGTTAACATGAATCCCAGCTTGGTAATTATGGGAATTTATGCCACAGAACTAACCTGGTCTGTAGCAGGTTAACTTTCAAGCTAAATTAAAGTGATGGTTTGAAGTAATTTCACCCTAGGATCCTTTGCACCATGACCTCAAGCCAAACACCCTCCCAGAAGCTGTTTTCCCTTGGTCGAACATTGGCCGAGTAGCGCTATCAGGCGAATACAGAAACTAATGGCGGCTTGTGCAGGCGCTTATGGAACCAATAGAGTATCTTCTAAATCACCCCACTAATAATGCCCTGAATGGTATGAAACTTCTACAGTAGTACAAATATGTTCTGTACTCATAAAACGAGGCATTGGAAAGTTTGTAAGTACACCAGGAGTTTATTTATGGCTTCTACTCTCTGCTGCTATCTACCGCTGCGTCGACGTTACTTCCGTGATTAGGTTAAAGTCAAGTCAAGTCGGCTTTTATTGTCAATTTCTTTACATGCACTGGTCATACAAAGAATTGAAATTTCGTTTCTTACTTTCCCATGCAGACATAGACATGCTTTAAATACAGACGTAGACATACTATAGACATAGCCATAGACAATAAACATTAAATTAAAGTGCAAGACTGAAATATAGAACATGTATGTATCAAAATAGAAATATAGGACATATATATAAAAAAAATAGAGGTAGTTGTGTTGTATATTTATATAGTCTTAACAGTTACATGAAGTTTTAACTTGTGCTTGTGTGACCTGCATATTTACATTGATATGCAGTATGCAGTAATTTCAAGTATATCAGGCTTGGGGGCGGGGGGTTAGGGTAGACAGGATCCTAGTTTCCTAGGTTCCTGGCTGGCTGGTGGGTGGGGGGCTGTCAGTGATGGGAGAGTGGGTAGAGTGTTCAGCATCCTGATTGCTTGGTGGATGAAGCTACTTGCCAGTCTGGTGGTGCAGGAGCGGAGGCTCCTGTACTGCTTTCCAGAGGGCAGGAGGCTGAACAGTTCGTGTGCAGGGTGGGTTGTATCCTTGACAATCATTAGTGCTTTCTTGGGTGAGGCGGGGTGGTGTAAATGTCCTGCAGGGAGGGGAGTGGTGCTCCAATGATCCTCTTAGCTGTGTTAACAGTGCTGGAGGGTCTTCCTGTTCTGATCTGTGCAGCTTCCGCCCCACACTGTGATGCTGCTGGAGATGATGCTCTCGATGGTCCCTCTGTAGAATGTAGTCATGACAGGAGGCGTGGCACTTGCCTTCTTCAATTTGCGCAAGAAGTAGAGGCGCTGCTGGGCTTTCTTCGCCAGTGATGCTGTGTTGGTGGTCCAGGAGAGGTCGTCGCTGATGTGCACCCCCAGAAATTTTGTGCTGCTCACTCTCTCCACAGCATCTCCGTCGATGGACAGTGGTGGCAGTTGTTTGTGGCCTCTCTGAAAGTTGACAACAATCTCCTTGGTCTTGCTGACATTTAGCAGGAGGTTGTTGTCTTTGCACCATTTAGCCAGCAGGTCTACTACTTCTCTGTAGTGAGCCTCATCGCCCTTAGTGATGAGGCCCACCAGTGTTGTGTCGATCCGCAAAAACTTCACCAGATGGTTGGAGCTGTGAGTGGTTGTACAGTCATGTGTTAGCAGTGTGAAGAGCAGGGGGCTGAGCACACACCCTTGAGGGGCCCCTGTGCTCAGGGTCAGAGTGCTTGAAGTGTTGTCCCCGACACGTACTGCTTGTGGTCTCTGCAACAGGAAGTCCAGCAGCCAGTTGCAGAGGGAGGTACTGAATCCTAGCTTGTCCAGTTTGCTGATGAGTTGTTGTGGTATTATGGTATTGAATGCTGAACTGAAGTCTATGAACAGCATTCTCACATATGAGTCTTTATTGTCTAAGTGGGTGAGGGCTGGATGGAGGGCAGAGCAGATTGCATCCTCCGTGGATCGTTTGGCTCGGTATGCAAACTGGAAGGGGTCCAGGGTGGGGGTAGGGTGGCTTTGATGTGTGACATGACTAGCCGTTCAAGCACTTCATGATTATGGGCGTGAGTGCTACAGGACCGTAGTCATTGAAGCATGATGGTGATGATTTCTTTGGCACGGGTATGATGGTGGCAGTTTTGAAAAGTGATGGGATGACTGCTTGCTCCAGAGAGGTGTTGAAAATGTCTGTAAAACATCCTTCAGCTCTTCTGCACAGTCCTTCAACACTTTCGGCCTGGTATGTTGTCTGGGCCTGCTGCTTTATGGGGTTAATGGTGGCTAGTGTCCTCTTCACGCTGGCAGAGGACAGGTACAGGAGTTGGTCGTGGGGGAGGTGGGGTTTTCTGTGGGTGAGTGTCATTTTGTGCTTCAAAACGGGCGAAAAAAACTGTTCAGGTCATTTAGCAGAGAGGTGTTGTTCTCACAGCTCCGTGGGCGCAGGCTTGTAGTCAGTGATGGCCTGTATGCCCTGCCATAGGCTCTGTGCATCTCTGCTGTCTTTGAAGTGTGTTGTTATTTTGTCTGTGTAATCCTTTTTGCCTTCCTGATGCCCTGGGACAGGTTAGCCCTCGCTGTTCTTAGGCCAGCTACATCTCCAGCTCTGAAGGCTTTGTCTCTGGCCCTCAGCAGTCTGTGGGCGTCTCCTGTCAGCCATGGCTTCTGGTTGGCCAGTGGTGATGTGTTTTATTTCTGTAACATCATCGATGCATTTGGTGATGTAGGAGGTCACAGTGTCTGTGTATTCCTCAATGTCAATGTGGTTGTTGTGGGTGGCAGCTGTTTTGAAGATATCCCAGTCTGTTGTTTCAAAGCAGTCCTGAAGTTGTGAGACGGCCCCTCCGCCACATTCTCACCTCCTTCAGAACCGGTTTGGTGACTTTTGCTCTTTGTCTGTATCGGGGCAGCAGCAGGATGCTAATGTGGTCTGATTGCCCGATGTGGGGAGGGTTTGGCTTTGTAGGCTTCTTTCTGTGGGGTGTAAACAAGGTCCAGGGTGTTTTGTCCTCTTGTTGGGAAGTTTACATGTTGGTGAAATTTGGGTAGTACAGTTTTGAGATTGGCGTGATTGAAGTCTCCAGCGATGATTGTGAAGGCATCCGGTGTTCACTTTGTTGTTCACTGGCGGCCCGATACAGCTCATTCAGTGCCATGCTCCTGTCACTGTTTTTGTTGCTGGGGGATGTACACCGCGACCAGCAGAATCGCGTGAATTCCCTGGGGAGGTAGAAGGGTCGGCACTTAATTATCATAAACTCCGCCAGTGGAGAGCAGTGTCTGTGTACTACCGTGGCGTCTCACCACCAAGCATCATGTGTGTAAACACAAACTCCTCCACCACGTCTTTTGTCTGCTAGGGCTCGGTCAGCTCGATAGCGTTAGCTGCTCCAGGTGTATAGCAGAGTTGGGGATGTTATCGTTGAGCCATGATTCAGTGATAACAGTCACGCAGCAGTTACTCACTGTCTTGTTTGCTGATCTTAGCAACCCGAATGTCGTCCATCTTATTGTCCAGTGATCTTCGTTTGCCAGGAATATGGATGGTATTGCTGGGCGAGTTGGGTTGGCTGCTAGCCTTGTTCCGACGCCAGCTCGCTTGCCTCTCTTCCTTGTCCTGGCACACCGCTTGCGGTGATGCCGGCCAGGTGAAGCAGACGGGTCCGATGTTGTGGTAGGCAGGCGAAGTATTCCCAGTTCAGCCAGCGTCTCTGTTTTTATGTCCAAAACATCGATACTGTTGTTTTCCTCCCGTATCTGCAACAGTTGCTGTCGGCTGTACATGCGTTCCGACGTAGTTTCATGCGATAAACATTCCGAAAAACACATTTTAACAACAAAAAAACACTGCACGTTCAGGAGAAGCAAGGAGTCGCTGCATCTACATGCGCCACTCAACCGGAAGTCCTGGCAAGAAGCGATGCATAAGGATGTAGATCCAGGAATGCACTAATATTTTGTTTGCAACCAGTTTGCAACAATTATTAGTTAACACTAAATTGTAATCATTTCGGAAAAAAATATTAAAAACTTTGGATATACCAAAAAACATTTATGTAATTGCTTCCTGCCAGGACTTTTACGGGCTTTTCCCATTTATTTTATGTGGAGTAAACCCTTTTAATCTAAGAACGTATAGATAGTTTTGAATAGCCATATGCCAAAGTTGTTTTTGAGTTTATACTATTTATTATTCATTCACTCGTTTTGTTCAAGAGTGAAGACAATAAAACTCACAATTGATTTCAAACCATTAGCATTGTTGTTTTAAATGTATGCTTTCATTATTCTCCAATTTCTGTAGGCAACTATCTATTTTTTTCTCTCGATGTTAAATTTGATGACTTTTGATGAAAATCCTGTAGATGGCGCTTGCAAATCGAACAGAAATTGTCTAGTATTGTCTTACACGAGCAGAGATGAAGCTGACCTAAACCGCGCTTGAATAAGCCAAGATGCCGCTAACTTTGGTTAATGGAACGCCTTCAGCCCCAAGTGAAAGTCTACGCTAGTTCAAGCCAGGCTATTTCTGTTAAGCGCTGCCTTCATTAGCGAGGTTGATGGAATACCCTCCAGGACACAGAATAATGCCCATGAATAATGCTACAGGAATAGGATTAGAGTTTAATAATTTTATAAAATCTAATCTGTGGAGATCAGAGAACCAAAGGAGTTAGCTAGTCCTGAGGCTCTTTTACGTTTCGAAGCTGGCTGATGCTTATCCTCCTCTTTAAACTCAGTGGCAGACTCTAATTTTTCAGAAATGTTATCCTCACTTTCTGAAACTATTTGCTCTGCATCACCATCAAAACCCTCTGACACACTGACACACACAGGACCTATGATTTCCACACTTTATCTAGTTCCGGGTCCAGTGGACCCGAACATCCTGTGTGTAATATAAATGTGAAGGGGGGGTATGCAGGGGGGGTTCATTGAAAATGTTTTCTGATTTATGTTCCTCACAGAAAATGAGCCAAGGCCAATGAATCTTAGTTTAAAAAAATAATTATTTGTATCATTTTTATTAAGCTAAAAACTGAAAACGGGTCCCACAGACCCGAACACCTTATAAGGGTTAATCTAGCATTGATCGGTCATCCCATTCTATGTGAGTAGTGCTTATTGCTACACTAACATGTCCTAGTCGCACTGTACCTTTATTGTTACCTTTTTTGTCACTTTGGATAAAAATGTCACACTACATGACCTTGCATATGATACAATTTGGTATTGCAATTTGCCTCGGGTGTACTTTGGAGTGGGTAAGACTGTTTTTAGTGGCAGGCTAACACATACCGTTGACTTGCGCTAGCCTAGCACCTGCGAACTCTGGAATTAGAAGGACTGGATGAAATGTGTTGAAAACGGTCTCCACTGATAAATATCACACTTGCTTACTTGGAAATGAGGTCCTATGTCCAAAATCCTGAACCACCCCTTTAAGGGATATGTTCATGAGTGTGTGAAAAATGACATTGATTTATGGTATAATATTTAACTGTATAGTTTTTAGTTTCTGATTTCAATCTCTTTTCACCTAACAAAACCCATATTTGTCAGATTTTTTTTCATAAATGGCCATCAAATCTGAGGCCTCTACGATTCTAAATCTGATCAGACCCCCTTTGTGATTTGTGTGTGTGTGTGTTGGTTGTTGGTAAAGATGGTTAATTTATCACTTCATTGTATGGGCCAATGACCTGGGAACATACAGTCCAAATTTGGTGAGTTTCTGATTTGCAGAATCCGGAATTTTCACAATTTCCAGTTTTGGGGAAGATTCAAATACCATCCAAAAAACTAGTTGTGCAGTAAAATATTTTTATACAACAATCAATTTCATAAACTAGACATATCAAAAATATAAAAAACATGATTGGGTGGAGGTATCTCACAAACTAGCCATTTGACCCTGGACTAATAGGGTATTCTATTAGAATATGTCCATTCTATTGGCTCCATTCTATTTTAAAGACTTGTGCTGGCACACAAGTCTAATTTAAGGCTCTCACAAATAAATAGTATGGCTATATTGTATATATTGTACATTTTCTGAATCATCAGAGTGCCTTGAGTATTGAAGTTGTTGAGTTTTGTGTCCCTGGTGTTCTTTCAAGCCACAGTGATATAAGAAAGCATACAGTTTAGGCGGAGAAAATGTGAGAAAATGTGTGCTATTTCTGGTTTAAAGAAGTCATGTGACGTCTGTGTTTGGCAGACAGATTCAGCAATGGGCTTAAATGAAAGCCTAAAAGGTCCCCTTTCCAATATGGTGATACCAATCACCATATTATAGAATATTGACAATAGCCCTACCATGAGCACAAACAAGATATACACCAGATTTTAAAAACGGAATTTATGTTAGGTAGTTAGTCATGAGCTGACAAAAGTGATTTCGCTACCACCCCAGCACTGCTATCGTGATTTTTCTAGTACTAGGGGTGTATACCTTGCCAAAAAACAATGATAGCATTTGTCCCCCCAGATGATACCGATGGCCCAAATTTGGGGCCCTGGCTCATGGACTAAGTCTTAGTGGACATCAGACTCTGGCCTAGGAGGCTGAAGAAGGCTGTAGATGACGGCTGAAAATGGTTGTGGTTCAGGCGTTAGATTGCTCTGCAGAAACACAAAGACAATGGATGAGCACTTTTCACATTTCAAAACCAATCTTTTTTTTTTTCAAATTAAATAAATGAAAATAAAATATATGTTACATGTGGTTACATGTGGCCATTACTCAAAAGTAACAATGTTACCACTCAACAAGTGGGTGTTTTCCAGCATAAACCTCATTAGCCTCTTTGCACATTATGTGAAACATAGGTGAACATAAAATACTGTGATAGTACGTAGCATCAGCTCATGTCTTACCAGTGATTTGACTCTTTCATTCTGCTCTCTGATGTCCCCTGTTGCTCTCTCTGGCACCTCTGTTCTATGTGAAAGCTGGTGTGTGGAATGGTGAACAGAAATACTTTACCGTATTAATTACAGTATACCAGCCGTGGCCTACTGGTTAGGGCTTCTTGTAACCGAAGAGTTGCCGGTTCAATCCACGACCCAGTAGGAAAAAATGTGGGCGGGGGTCGGGGAAGTGGTTGAGCACTGCTCTCCCATGCCCACATCCACGGCTGAAGTGCCTTTGAGCAAGGCACATAACCCCTCACTGCTCCCCGAGCGCCGTTGTAGTCCAGGCAAACTAACTTATTTTGGAGCCAAAAATAGAAGTAATTGTAAAAGATTTTTTTTCAGCATAGATAATTTCTAAGAGGTGTCCAGAACAACATACTAAAAGTCCTAAGAAATCCTAGCTGAGGAAATATGTTTAATTCTCATCAATCCAAGATGTGTGCAGTAAGGCCAAACAACAATACACCCCAATGAGGCTATTTTATTCCTTTACTCCTACCACAATAAAACTTTACACAATGAAAGTCTACATGAAAAGTAAAACATTTTGTATTAGAAGTTTCTTTGAAAATGAATTTGAATATGTAAATGAGCAATATACTAATCGAATATGCTCAAAATACACCCTAATGGGCTTATGTTTTCCTTTACTCCTATCACAATCAAATCTCACACAGTGAAAGTATACATGAAAAGTAGAATTTTTCTTGGAAAAATCCATTTTAAATATGCAAATGAGCTCAACGCTAGGCCTAATTTATTTATTAATTGATTTATGGCAAGTAGAAAAAAAGTTACAAAGATGAAAAATACATAGCAGCTTTGTCCTATAGAAGACCTACGTTACAAAGTTTGAATAAAGTTTCTACGTGAAACGGTTCAAGCTGGGTCCGTGTAACGCTTTGCAGTGCTATGTTCTATTTGCAGAATTCACATGAAAAAATATAAAAATAGGCTTAAAAATCTGTTATCCATTCTTTAGGACGGCACAGTAAATGGGTTATTGTTGCTTATTTTGATTTTCAATTGAGCACAGTTATGGTTTTCTGTTCAGAATTTAAAAATTTAAATGATGCGTCAATTTTCAAATTTTCCTTTTTTGCGCTTTTGGTTGGACTGAACCACGAGTACCGGGCTGAGAACACCATCTAGCTGGGCCAGGCTAGATGGTGGAAGAGAGCGCCACCTGAAGTTGTTCGTGATTTTAACTCATTACTTTAGAGATTAATAACTAAAACTTCACCGATTTTTGGTAGATGGCACGTTAAACATAACTTTCAGCCTATGTTGAACATATATGCAGTATATTTGAATACCATGGCCATACCATAGCAAATAATCCCCCAAAGCAGAATGCTTTGCCATCGACGTCAGTCTATACAGGCTACCCCAAGCACCTTTTTGATATGGGACATTTTTGCTTATTGAACACTTTACGCTAGACTAGGTTTCATTAGGCTAAACGAAGACACAACAGTGAGTAGGCCTAATTTATCAGTTTATCTATTTATTAATTTCAACAGCAAATAGCCTACATTGCTGTAGGCTACTACGGCTCAAGTCCATTGGTAATGCTCATGTAGGTCTCCAAAGCCCTGTTTATTTTGTGTTGTTTAAGTTGTCCTACAGCAGCGTTTCTCAAGCTGTGGGTCGCGACCCACTACTGGGTCGCGAGACATGCCAGGTGGGGCGCGAACTGACGTGAAAAACAGGAGTTTTTTTTATTTATTTTTTTTATCTGTAGCCTGGGCCCAGGTAGCACCCGATGTGCAATGAACGCACTGTGTTAAGCGCTCGTGTCAAGGCAGCTTAGTTAGTCGCGACCTACTTGAGATTTTGAACGTTGTTGTGAGAGTGGTGAATTTAATCAAAACCCGGCCCTTAAAAGCGCGTCTATTCCGCACTTTGCGAAGAGATGGTAGCTGACCAAAAGGCTGTACTGTTTCACAGCGAGGCAAGGTGGCTTTCCCGAGGTAAAGTGCTGTCGCGCGTGTTTGAGCTCCGAGTTTCCTCTTCTTGGAGGAAGAGCGCATGTTTGAATCTGCAAGCACGTTCACTAATGAACATTTCTTGGACGGCTGGCCTATCTTAGCGATATATTTGATATATCTTAGCGACACATTTGAGTTAAATGTCCAGTTACAAGGCAAATACAAGCACCTACCTCACCTGGCATATAAGATTACTGCATTCACCAAAAAAACTTGAGTATGGGACAGGCGCCTCGATCGCGACAGTATTAGGCCTTTGCGATTTCTGAGCGAAATCGCTGAAACGTCTGATTGGGAGGCACTCTTGTGATCCCATGTATTAAACAGTAGGCCTACATCACATCCCTGCAAAGTCTATTTCAAAAATGTTTCCAAACCAGCAGTGCTCAGTATGACTGGATTATGGATCCATTTAATGCAGCATGTTGGTATTTCATTGAATATATTGTACAATGCTGTAAAATGGCCTATGCTTCCTAATATGTTGCTGGAAAACAGAAATATGTGTGTTATGTATTTATTTATTATTATATCTGCAGCACCAGCTGATTTTAACTCTGCTGAAGAGGATACATTTAGAACTTGTCATTATTTCAATAAATTTGACAATTTTAAGCTTGACCTAGCACTTTCTTAGAGCGATGAGGGACAGGTAGGGCTCGAGAATGCCCCCTTGATCAAAGTGGGGAATGAAAGAAAAAGTTTGAGAACCACTGATCTAGTTTGTTAACTACCACAGTCACGAGTTGGATAGTCTGTCATTTTTAAAAAGTGGGTCCCCAGAAAAAAAGTTTGAGAAACACTGTCCTACAGTGATAACGTCTACGACAATCTAGGTAATTTAGCTCTTTACACATAGGCTTCAGTAACTGTTTGGTGCTGCTGTCAGTTGAGCATTGCATAGTTTAAATGTAGCCTATATTGAATAATTTGAAATGATACTTGAATTCAAACAGAAACTCTTCTTTAATAATTGCTTGTATAGCCTAGGCTACTTGAATATGGAGATCATATGCTCCATGACTACCTCTGATCAGTCAGATCAGCTAATGAGGCCTACATCACTTTCAGTGCTCCATGAAAATATATGCATATTTAAGAGAAAAGCAAAGATTTTGTATTTAATTAGGTGTGCCCGACCGATTTGAGGGCCGCTTGGGCCAAATATGCCCGGGCCGATTTTTGGTTCCAGTCCGTCCCTGCCTCCCAGAACAGTAGAACACGTAGGCCTACTCAGTGTCAGGATGCAGCAATGTCTCCCTCTGCATCTGAAGTTCTGATCTCGAGCTGACATTATCAATCGCTTGTACCTTGATGCAAGCTGAACTGTGTTTGATAGCCCTCCATCTCTACATCCGCTGATAATGTGATCACCAACACCGCGCGCCAATATGTATCAGGTCACCCCACCTACTCTTGTGGTTCAGCCCAAAAACAGTAAAAAAGGCAAACATCCAATATTAACTGAATTTTGCTTTTGTTTCCAATCCAGTTTCTGTTTTTTTTATTTATCTTGCGTGACTAATGACTAATTTAGAAAATAGCATCAATTATCTATTTGCTGACCAGTTAAAAAAATTTAAATTTGGATTATTGAATACATTTTTTATTTGGATCAGATGGATGGAGCAAATAGAACAAATCACTGCAAAGGGTTACACGGACCAAGCTGAATAGCAAAAACCAAAAGTGATCAGCGAAAGAAGAAGAAGCCTAAGAAGAACAGGGGCCAAATAACTAACACATTCATGTCCATTCAATAAGTTGACCTATGCATAAACACGATAAATTTGAAGTGTCTTGCCACACTTACCTGGGTCACTTGCCACAAAAAAGACTTTTAGTGACCTTAAGAATTGATTGCATGATCTTGCCTCTAGTTGCTTTCTATTTTTTTTTTTTTATTTGCGAACAAGTCTTACCTAATGACATTCCTTCACAGATAACATCAGAAGAAAGTCAGAATAGCCATCCCATCTTAGTCATTAGTAACGTGGTAAGATTACATTTTGGGCTGGTAGATTTACAAATGATTGGCACCAATCATTGTAATCACTGGGCTGGATTCTCATACAATTCTATATATTTTTACGTGGAGAAGGTTGGCCTCAGACACTGGAAACAGACACAGTGTGTGTGTGTGTCTGTGTTTGTGTGTGTGAGTATATGCATGTGTGTGTGTGTGTGTGCGTGCGTGTGTGAGTGAGTGTATGCATGTGCGTGTGTGTGTGTGTGAGTGAGTGTATGCATGCGTGTGTGTGTGTGTCTGTGAAACCTGAAATACTAGATGAAGTGTGCTGTAGTTGCAAGAAAGACTACAGCACAAAGAGATGCACATGCAAAAAACATGGACTCCCTTGCACTGCCATTTGCGGAGAATGTTGTGGTACTAGCTGCACAAACTCACAGTTGCCTCATTTATCAGATGAATATGACCCAGAGCGGAAGAACTAAGCAAAGAACAAACTAGGAACTGATATAGGGAGCCACAGAGAAGGGGTCGAGGATCCAAGCTGGATTTAAAAAACAAACATAAAAAAACTTTACAAATAAAAATAAATAAATAAATAAATAAAAAACACACAAAAAACCCTCCCCTATTGTTGCTACCTTGTCATGGTGGGGAGGCGTGTATGCCTCTGTGACCCTGAAGACTATACCGGCGGGGGTTATACCCCTGGCAGATACTAAGCCAGGCAGTTTTCAGGTTAGAGGCCAGTCTAAAAGCAGCATTGCCATAACCCATTGGCAGTAGGATGATTGGATGAAGATTGGGCCGATGTATTTGTCATACAAATGGTGTTTCTGCCTATGCAAATTGTTACATATTCAATAAGTCTGGAGCTCATGCATATTCAAATTCATGCAGCTAAATATGCAGCTGTGCATATTCAAATTAATTTCAAAATAAACTTGTAATACACAAAAAGTTAATTTTCATGTATACTTTTACTATGTAAAGTTTTATTGTGGTAGGACAGGGCTCTACACTAACATTTTTTTTCAGGAGCACTTGTGCGCCCAAGTTAAAAAATGTAGGAGCACAGACAAAAATTTGGGCGCACAGTCAGTTCTGTACTTAACTTACACATAATTTAACATTATACTGCAGCTAACAGTTAAACATGCTAGTGCACCAATTGTGAATATTAAGAATGACTGACAACATTTAGGCTACAGGTAACAGGATTTTAAAGATCAGTGCCTACTTTATTTTCAGTCTGTTCTATTTTCCTACATTTTGTTAATGTAAAATAATATAATACATTGCCATATTTGCATTTAGCCTGTATATCAAGTATCCTGCCAAATGTAGGCTAATTTATTTATTTGTGAATCCATCTATAACTGTAGAGCCCTGTAGGAGTAAAGGAAATAAATAAGCCTATTTGGGTGTATTTTGGGCATATTCGATTAGCATATTCGATTAGTGTTATTACTCATTTGCATATTAAAATTCATTTTAAAAGAAACTTGTAATACAAAAAAAATACTTTTCATGGATATGTTCATTGTGTAAAGTTTAATTTTGATAGGAGTAAAAGAAAAAAATAGCCCCATTGGGGTGCATTGTTGCCTGGCCTTGCCTGGCACACATCTCGGATTGATGAGAATTTAACATATTTCCTCAACTAGGATTTCTTATGACTTTTAGTATGTTCTGCTCTTAAATGTGGCCAAGACCAAAGAGATGGTGGTGGACTTTAGCAGGAACAGGACTAAGCCAAACACCCTCACCGTCCTAGGGGAAGAGGTGAGGTGGTGGAGAACTATACATATCTGGGGGTTCACATAGACAATAAACTGGACTGGAAGCATAACACTGAGGCTGTCTACAAGAAGGGTCAAAGCAGGCTCTATTTCTTGAGGAAGCTTAAGTCTTTTAATGTGTGCACTAAGATGTTACAAATGTTTTATCAGTCTGTGGTAGCAAGTGCAATTTTCTTTGCGGTCATCTGCTGGGGTAGCAGTATCAGTGCCAGTGACTCTAACAGACTGAACAAGCTGATTAGGAAAGCAGGCTCTGTGCTGGGGACTACTCTAGAGCCTCTAGAGTTGGTGGTGGATAGGAGGATGTTGCAGAAATTGTTACACATCATGGACAATGCATCACGTCCCCTACACAGTACACTGGCAAAACAACAAAGTGTTTTTTAGTTGGCGGTTTCGCCAACTCAGTTGCAGTAAGGACAGATATAAGAACACCTTCTTACCCACAGCAATAGCACTGTACAACGACTCTCCTTTGAGTAGAGAGAGACAACTTATCTTTTAATCTTTTATATCTAATATGGAGGCAATTGTACACTTTGGTACTTGGATGTGTGGTACCTTGACAGCTACCACATGCTATGTCTTGTGGGTGACAGTAATTTCTTGTTTATGTATGTGGACTATATGTGTGCTTGTAGTATATCTATCTATCTATCTATGTTGTTCTGGACACCTCATAGAAATGATCTATGCTGAAAAAAAATATTTTTTATTTTTAAAACGCTACTCTGCCTGGACTATTGTAGCAGGCAGCTCACTGCTCCGGGTTAGTGTGTGCTTCATCTCACTGTGTGTACACTGTGTGCTGTGTGTGTGTTTCACTAATTCATGGATTGGGATAAATGCAGAGACCAAATTTATATTATCTATTTATAAATATATATACTTTTACTTATTTACTTTTGTTTGTTTGTTCGTTCATTCATTCATTCTCTCATTCATTGAACCACCACTTTAAACATGATGGCCTCAGCATCTGTCTCTAACAGGCATGCATTACAGCAAACCACAGTAACTTATGCATAAACCTAATCATGTGAAAGCTCAATATATTCTCAGAAATATATTTTTTAAATATAATATTTTTTTAAGCACCAATTACCGCCCCTTTCGTTCAAAAATTCTAAAACAACAATGTGTTTTAATATTTCAAAATAACATTTGATAAATAAACCTTATATTTTCAGTAGCCATAGGTGTGTAGATTTGAACAAAATCTGGTTTGGTTCTTACCGGGGCTAATATCAGATTTTGTTTACCATGCGCAGAGTTTAGTGTTGGGCTGGTGTGGTGGCCTATTTCCGACCCTTTCACACGGCACCTTGAACGGTTAGACCGAGAATTCTCGTTGCAAATCAAAATTCCTCTGGAGCTCCAAGCAAATTTGTACACGCAGCCTTACATTTAGATACACTTATGGTGTGGGTGGTTGCGTTTCTTTCCACCGTCTTGGTTTGTATAGAAATGAATATTAAGTGACACATACATGTGGAATAGGGGACGGGCGGTAATAGGCCATATATTGTTAAATACATAAATATTTAAAGCATAATGTGAAATATAAAATAAGTCATAATTAGGAAAATATAGATATAAAACATAACAGATATAGAATTAATATTTACCCATATAATATCTGCATAATCAGTTGAATCTGTTCCTGAACAGAAAAAAAAGAACCAATTAAGAGAAATGTGACTCAGCCCATTCAGGCAAAATAATAGTGAGCAGAATCTACCTGTACGCCTCCGTTTGCTTCGACAGATGCATATCACTACACAGGCAGCAACAATCCCAGCAAAGATCAGTCCAGCAGTCAATAAAACCATCAGTCCAACAGTCCACTGAGTAGAGTCTTCCTCTGTAAGTCATTGGCATACATTAACTGTGCCACAAGCTTGACCAATATCAATGCAGAAACGTGTATTACGCGGTAGGATGACGAGGGTTTGATTCCTGTGATTGGCTAGTGTCTCATCTAGGGCTCCAACTAACGATTATATATTTTTAAAGTTGAAAATCTTAAATAAATAATTATTTTCTTGATTAATCTACAGTTGTTTGATTGATAAAATGTAACATGCACAATGTTTCCAATGTTTCCAAAAGCCAAAGATTATCTCCTCAAATGCCTTGTTTTATCCACATGTCAAAGATATTTAGTTTACCGTCATAGTAAGGCAGAAAATGTTCAAGCTTAAGATCCTAAAGGTCCTAGACTAATCCTGTGATGTACAATCCGGTCATCTTACCTCTGGCAAATTCACAGAGTGATGACATGTCCAGAGTGACGTTGTGCCAGCTGACTTGGTTGCTATGGTTACAGACAATGTATCCATCTCTGGCAAAGACTACCAGGGTGGGAGTGATGAGGATGTCTCCCAGCTGAGTGCAGCTGCTTCTGTTGCAGCTGAAGGTCAGAGAGAGGTCATGACCTCTGCAGGTCACCATCACATCACAAGAGTTACTGCTGGACCAGTTAGACACTAAAGTCAGTGCAGGAGCAGCCACTGGCTCTGAAACACAATTACATCTAAATATGAAACAACATACAAATATGGACCTCAACAGGCCAACAAATTAACAAAGAAATATTGTTAATGATGCAACCATTGCAACTAGTGTAAAGATACCCAGGAAAGAAACAACAACATACCAAGAACAAAAAGTTTATACACAACTATGGTTATGTTGAAATCCCATCTAATTCCACATGTATAAAGTCCACTGTCATTTTCCCGCAGATTCCTGAGTTCCAGGCTGAATGTTGTTGTATTGAAGATCAATCTGTCCTTGTATTTGTCTTCAATCTTAATATGATTTTTATTATGAAAAAATATCATTATGGGATGGAGTGGGTTCAAGTGAAAAATTATATCATCAAACTCTGCTATGAGATTTCTCTGCATTTTGTCAAATATGACAGATCCTCCTTCCAATGCGAAGACAGATATCTCATGATTAACCACTATGGAATAGAAGAAATACAATTACATTAGTACTGTTCTTTTGGTCTTGATGTTTCCATCTGCATTAAATAAGTAATGACATTCTGAATAAAACTCCAAAATGGCATAGTTTTTGTGAATTGAAAATTCTGATCCTAAACACCAAAACAATTATCATTGTATTACTGAATAAATACAGAAACAACATATCTGAAAATATTTTTTTTTAAATTTACAGCATAGGCAACTTTATATTTATTGGTTGTATATGAGTAAAATAAACTTAAGGTGGATTCACATGGAATTGTATTCCAATTAGAATCGGGGGAAAATGGGTCAATCAAAATGACACATACTATAAACACCTTGATCGGAATAAAACTGCCGATTCGATTAGAATTTTAATAGGAATGAAAAAGAGTTGGTTACTTCACTCTTATTCCGATTAAACAGCCATGTACGGTCAATCGGATTGCCCGCTGTCTTCTCAAGGAAAAGTAAAGCAGCAATGACTATTCTGATAAGATTCTAGAGCGCCAAGCACTTGATCGTAATAGAAAGTACCCCACGTAAATAGATGAGACAAATTTTTCAATCAGATCAGTTTTATCGGAAAGACAAAAAATTGTCCATGTAAACCCACCTACTACATGTACTTAAGACTAGGATATCTGACTTTTGAGTTCAACTTAGAGTGAGATTTGTTGTTAAATAGGTTAACACTACTTTAGAGGACAAAACCATGGTGGGTCATTCCACGTCAATTCAACCAGGGCCAGGTGTACCTATGTTACCCAGGAGACACACTTTAAAATTACTCTTATGTAAGATCAATACTTTCCAAGATACAGCCAGTTTTACAGGGGGAGGGGGTGTCGATTTTGTTCGGGCTCTTTTTTTTGTCAAAGTTCACAAGCCCACAGCGCAAGAACTAAACCATGTAGGAGGCTCAAATTTTACATGCTGGTACATAAATAGGAATAGTATGTAGCAAAATCGTCACGTTTGGTCTGGATAATCCTGCATGGTCATAGCTGTCCCTCAAAATTTATACAAATTGTATTGGAGTTTTTGGCTGGGCTCTGTTTAAGCCTTCAGAAGACATATTTGTACTCAACATAGGCTCTTGATTTATTTTCCTTACTGAGATAAGTAGGAACACTCTCACAAAAAACAATGAACAGAAAGTAATTCCTTCAGGGTCTGAACAGGTGCTCTAAAATTTGTATCAACTTTGAGGGACAGCTATGACCATGCAGGATTATCCAGACCAAACTTGACTTGATTTTGCTACATACTATTCCTATTTATGTACCAGCATGCAAAATTTGAGCCTCCTACATGGTTTAGTTCTTGCGCTGTGGGCTTGTGAACTTTGACAAAAAAAAGAGGCTGGACAAAATCGACACCCCCCCTCCCCCTGTAAAACTGGCTGTATGTTGGAAAGTATTGATCTTACATAAGAGTAATTTTACAGTGTGTCTCCTGGGTAACATAATTACACCTGGTAATTTTTTCAGAATTTTTTGAGACCTAAGTGCGTGGGCCCTGGTTGAACTGACGTGGAATGACCCTGGTAAAATTATGGGTAAGGCTATTTGCACCCCTGGTACAATTAGCAGTGTATGTTATTCGTACCCTGGTGCAATAAGAAGTGAATTCTATTCGTACCCCGGTGCGCACAGCAATGTGTCCTATTAGTACCCTGTCTGGTACAAATATCAATGTATGCTATTCGTACCCCGGTGCACACAGCAATGTGTTCTATTAATACCCCGTCTGTAGGGGTGTAAAGATTAACCGATATGTATCGGTATCCGTTTTTAACGTGTAAGATACGGCTACATCGATACGTGAAGCCCCGTATCGGAAAAAAACTGAAATGAACCGGTCGTTATATCGATTTACTTGTGAATCGGTGCACAACCTTTTCTGCTCGCTCAGACGTTCATTTACGTTCCAAGCACCGCGTTCACCCCACTTCTGGTTTTAAAACTATACGTGGCACGGAATTGTGGGTAATGCAGTTCGTTTTTGGTTACATTCATTGCCCAAAGTTGTCAAATGACCTCATTACCCATACATCTATTGCAACTTAAGCATGTGACAACTTGCACTCGGTCGCTTTTGTTTTTCGAAATCCAGCGCGAAATTAAGAATTTACAGCATTCCTAAACAGCAATGATAGTCTGTAGAGTAGCCTTACCTTTGATGAAGGGATTTCCTTAATGTTAAATAATAATTTGGCCCTTGCTGCTAAAACGATGCATAAATTATTAGCCAATGATTTTGTTCATATTCACTCAGACTTGTGGCATTTTATAGCCTAGAAATCTAGACGCACCCTAGCGGCGGCAGGCTAGGCATTTTAGGTTTCTGCATTAGGTCTACTGTTGGAACAAAATAAGCCCTGAGAGTTAATTGATTTGTAGGCCTATTTTATTCTTTTAGAGTAGGCTAGGCCTATATGAGAAAAGGCCAAGAGTGTCTTAAGCACTGTTTTATTTTATTTCGGTATTGTCTTACCTCAACAAGGCTACAGCTCCATGAAAACAATCAGATATAAAATCTGTAAAGTCTATAAAAATGTATTTTTATGTTGTATTTGGCTGCTGTGTTTGACTGAAATGTAGACTATTTTTTTCCATTTCAATACAGTATATGAAACAAACCTCAGTTTAGATAATCATATTCACACATTTTGTTGCCTAATTGACAACCATGATAATTGATAATATAAAATGAATGTGCACCTTGAGCAAATTATCTTTCAGAATGCTTTTCATTCTTGAACTGCATCGAATTGCATCGAATCGCATCGCATCGAATCGTACTGAATCGTTTTTTATAAACATGTATCTTTTCTTGTATCGAATCGTGCCCATGTATCTAGATGTGAATCGTATCGTCTTTTACATGAGAGATTCACACCCCTACCCGTCTGGTACAAATATCAGTGTATGCTATTTGCACCCCTGTGCATTTATTCTGGCATATTGATCACACAATGTAATAATATATATTTTTTTTTAAAAACAAGCAACATGTTTTTTTGTTGTTACGTAACAGGGTGTGAATAGCTCAGCTGTGTAATAGACACTCTGAATAAGGTATGAAGTAGAAGTGGATGCTATTCGTACCCTGGTGTTTATAGTACTGTACGCTATTTACACCCTGGTGCATGAACTAGCTAATTGTTGCAATCAAAACTTCCGTTTAAGAACCGATTTCTTGTTCAAATTGTGCGCCTTCTCTCCAGAGACGTTGGTACACATGCACACTCACTCTGCCAAAACACATCACACAGGATTCAAACCCCAGTCTCCTACATGCTAACCCTTGTTTCTTCTTTCACAAGCAAATGGTGTTTGCAGGTAAACTTATAGTTTATACGCCTGAACATCATATTCATGAAATTTCTGTTAACTAACAAACTGACGGTTGTATGTGTTCACTGAACCAAGATTATGAAAATAAAACACAACTTTTCAATCTAAAACTTAATCTGAACAGATATTAGTGCCGAAACTGCAGAATTCTTCACTTTCTGCTGACGAAAAAACGAATGTCACATGTTTTTTGTGCACGTGAGCAACGTCTTTTTGTTGTTATGTCACAAGGTGTGAATAGCTCAGCTGTGTGGCCAAGGCTATTCGTACCAGGGGTGTAAATAGACACTCCGTAAAATTATCCTCTGCCTATTTTTTTCATTGTTTTGTATAGTCCTATGTCTTTTTTTCTTTTCGTGTGTGTGCGTGCATGCGTCTGTGTGAGTGAGATACTAATGAGGCAAATTAGCAGAAAGTATAGATAACAAGTATAAATGATGATGCAGTGATGAATATGTAATATTCATCAGAGTTCAGTACATTGTATGTGTGTGCCAACAAATGTTACGTTTTCAACTATGTAAATAGTTACAATTATTAGGGGTCCAAGCATCAAAGTTGCCGTATTGTTTTTCTAAGGTAAAGTATTCTTTCTCAGTTTTGCCCTAAAAGTAGTTGAGCTTCAAAAACTGAGTGTAATTATGCCATATCTCAGGCTCTGTATGACATTTTTTTTTTTAATTTTCCTGAAGCTCCAAAAATCCAATCGCACCCACCCACCCCCACCCATTTCCATTCCAAATTGTCCAGCCATTTTCAAAATATGCTAAAGTGAAACTAATCTATTTCCTTTTAGACCAGTGGTCCCCAAACTTTTTCTTCTGAGGGCCAGCTCACTATACCTGGCTCTAAGGGAGGGCCAGAGACTCGGAGTATATCAGTAACCATAAATAGCTTAGTGCTGTGAACAGCAGCAGTCTACCTTAGTTAAATATTCCATTACATTTAAAAGGCTATTGCAATTTAATACCATTGTTAGCTGTTTGTATATTGCCATCATGCCATATCAGTGTAAAATGTAGCTCAAATGAAATAATACTAATAAAAAGACTTTAGCATTTCCAAAAGTATTAGCAGGGAGTCCCAAATGTATATTTTGAACTCTGAACTCTGTGTCTTTGCAAACACAGCTCAAGTTGTGAAAAAGCAATATTCTACAAATAATTTAAAGTTCTCAATTTATGAAGTGGTGGCAGAAACATCTGAAATGACCACCTGAAGAGGCCCTGCACAGTCGCGCC
Source organism: Alosa alosa (assembly GCF_017589495.1). NCBI lineage: Eukaryota > Metazoa > Chordata > Actinopteri > Clupeiformes > Clupeidae > Alosa > Alosa alosa. The sequence goes on along the minus strand of NC_063205.1, from coordinate 24,476,961 downwards.
CCACCTCTTTTTAATGCATCTCATATTAGAGGAGGCACACAATCAGTTCAGAGGTAGGGCGAGGGCGGTGCTTGAGGGGAGACCTGAATAAGTACTCCCCCCTGCTCCGCACCTCGTTTACTGCACTTAGACATTAGAAGGCACACATACCACAGGGGTAGTGGGGTGTGTAGATGAGCTGCCCCATCAGTGGGATAACAACTGGTGTCAGGGGTAGGGGAGGGCGAGAGAGGGGTGGTTCTAACATCATGCACCCCTGGACGCCCCCCTCCTCCCCCCCTCGGAAGGCCCGCCCCCCGAAGGGTCAGCTTGCTCCTCAGCCTCGGTGAGGGCTGGAGCAGTCAGAGGAGAGATTTGATGAGCCTGACCCATCCCAACATAATCAAAACTTCATACCCACTCCCTCTTACCCCTCTTAGGATACAGTACCCAGACTTACAACATTTCATACTATGCAATGCTGCTGATTTCAATACAAAAACATTCATCACTCACACACTTACAGACACGGACATGTCTATTCATGCACACACACACACCTCCTCAACCCCCATTGTAATCTGTCCCCCGTAGCATAGTGTTTTGTCAAATACTGTCTTTATATGTTTCATGTTGTTTGTGTTTGCTTGCTGTTAAAGGGAATGTCAGATGTCATTTTCATTGGTTTAAATGATGTTACGCCCAAAACACAGCCTATGCCAAGGAATTCATTGCACTAATCGATACTTTCTTCCTAACACAGCATGTACAGGGGCCAACACACTCTCTCGGCCATACCCTCGACCTTGTTATCACAAAGGGTCTCGATGTCTCTACAGCTGTTAAAGACCTGGCCTTATCTGATCATTTCTGCATGTTCTTTGATGTGTCTATGTCCCCACACACTCAAAACACAGCTATGATGGTAAAAAGGAGAATCATAAATGATCAGACAAGTGCTCTCTTTGAGCAAGCACTTTCACTAAAGTCAAGTCAACTGTCAGACTCTGAAGACTTATTTGATCACTTTAATGCAAAAATGGCAAACATTATGGATGACATTGCTCCATTACAATTCAAGAAAGTTAAGGACAAACAGAAAGCACCATGGAGGCAAAATCCAGCAGTTAAACTTCTAAAAAGAGAGTGTAGGAAGACTGAAAGAAAATGGCGTAAATACAAACTTCAGATCCACTATGAAATCCATAAAGAGATGCTCCTTTTATATAACTCTGAAATATGCAAAGCAAGACAGTCTTTCTTTTCTAACATTATCAATAGAAGTTCAAATAACACTCGTATTCTATTTTCAACTGTTGATAAGTTAACAAATCCCCCCTCACAATTAGCGCCTGAACTTCTCTCAACTAATACAGTTTTTTCTGATTGCTTAAGCACATTTTTTGTAACTATGGCTTTTTTTGCAAAACTCTACACACAAATGGCAAAACCTCTCACCCACTCAGCAAAACATTGTAGTTCTCTTGCAAAAGCTAACACACCTTGCTTAACTCTTCACACCTTCGTAAAAAATGGTGTTTTCGTATCTAACAGTAAACACAAGCCATCACAATAGTAAGCACACAATGTGCCAACAACACACTGATGGTATGAATAAAAAACACATCTGGCTTTTGCTTTCTCTGTGCACAAGGTAGACTATGTCAGTTTGAGGTCATACTTTTGTCATAGTTCTGTAAACATACAGGGATCCCAACTTCAAGTACTAGTGTTTATTTACACACATCAAAACAAACACAAGTGTGTTTTTCCAAGTCAAAACACAAAATAGCATTTCACTGAGACAAAACAAATCAGTCTACATCGGGTCGTCTCTCTCAAAATTCTGTCTACATCACATGCAATGTCCTAGTCCAAGGCACGGGAAAAAAATATATTCTGGAATGACGTATCCAGGCCTGACATGACAATATCCCCACATGTAGACTGTTTTTTTGTCTGTTTTTTTCTCTTCTCACTCTTCCTGCTCACTCCATCGTACCCATTGTACATTACCTGTGGCTTATTTATAGTGCTTAGGCTGATTGCAAAGTGAACTAATTATCTAAAACAGTTTTCAAATGAGAAAGTGTGCCAGAGAGTTGGCAAAATAGTGTAAATAATAGCCATTGTGCCTACAGTTGTGCAAAGTGTGTGTTACAAAATTGCAAACTGAGTGCAAAGCAGTGTTTGTGCTTTTAGTTTTGCGAACTCAGTGAGTGGTTTTGCCATTTGTGTGTAGAGTTTTGCAAAAAAAGCCTATAGTTACAAAAAATGTGTTTAAGCATTCAGAAAAAACTGTAAATGCAATGAGTTTTCATCTTTTTTAAAGGTAAAATTGACAAAATCAGACTCAACATATCTGCTCAATTACAAATTCATAGCGGCGGATGTCCTTTAAATTGTAAATGTATCACTGCTGTCTGGCACTTTTCCTAAGTCACTGAAAACAGCTGTTGTAAAGCCACTTCTCAAGAAGAATAACCTGGATGCCTCCATGCTAAACAATTACAGGCCCATATCCAATCTACCTTTTATTGGCAAAATTATTGAAAAAGTAGTCTTTAATCAATTAACCACCTTCCTAACATCAAATGGGTATTTTGATTACTTTCAGTCTGGTTTTCGGGCAAATCACAGCACTGAAACAGCTCTCATTAAAGTTTCCAATGACATACGCCTCAACACAGATTCAGGTAAAACATCAGTCCTAGTGCTACTGGACCTTAGTGCAGCATTTGACACTGTTGATCACAATATTTTACTACACAGACTAGAACACTGGGTTGGATTTACAGGCATAGTTATCAGCTGGCTAAAATCATATCTACAAGAAAGGAGCTTCTTTGTTGCCATCGGAAACTGTACCTCAACACCAACGTCCTTGACCTGTGGTGTTCCCCAGGGGTCGATCTTGGGGCCACTATTATTCAACCTCTATATGCTCCCACTTGGACAAATCATTCAAAATAATTTGATTTCATATCATAGCTATGCAGATGACACACAAATTTACTTTCTGACTTTTATTACTTTTTTTACTACTTTTTCCTTTGTTTTTGCTTACTAATTATTCTTTATTTTTAAATGATTTTACTTTGTGTTTTATGTTTTCTTTTTATTATGATCTTTACCTTTTAACTATTCTTTGACTATATTGCCCTTCTATGCTTTTATTTGTTATTATTGGCACAAAATGCACCGTTTTTTTATCCACAAATTGGTGTTTCATTTTAAATCTAATCAACTTCCACAAATCATATTATCGAAAGTATACTATGGACAGAACATTGTACCACATCAGGCCATTTTCACATCTTACAAATGCAATATGAAAAAAGTTTAGTGAACACACAGGGCCCTGTTTAGGGGATGCAAAACCCGGCGCAAAGTGTATAATTATCCCGACGCAGCTTTTTTGTACCTTACACTCAAGATTTGGGCAAAGGACAGTCACTTCAGCTGTTAAGCAATACTTGTTGGGAGATTTATTATTATTATTATTATTATTATAAGTTATTTATAAATTATAAGATCCATTAACAAAGTCTTCATACCTGATGGAAGTGTGGCACCCAGGAGGAACAGCAAAGTCAGTTGGTTTTCCATTTCACCACGGAAACAAGAAGCAGTTCACATAGAAGCAGATAACAAGAAACATTCTTCCAGAAAAGCGCAGCTGGTCTTGTTTTGCTACAGCCCCTTTTAACAAACTGCCTATTGACATTTACAAGACCAGGACGTGAAACGTATCTGACAGCTGTTGTTGACTTCTGTTGATTGTATTTTTTAAAGCATTTATCCTCACAGTGGCATAGTTTGCAATGTATGACGTAACAGTACCTCTTTAGTAAAAGAGAAAGATCTCCTGCAGTAGGATCCAAATGAAGGTTTACATCTGAAGTGAGGAAGAAATGCAGCTTGACGAGAAGAGGAAGATAAGCTGACATTTACAATCACATATAGGCTCAGTGTGTGCCTGCAAGAAACAATGTCCTTCCTGAAGGGGTTTCCTGTCTGAAAGAAAATGTAACAACAAACCACCTCACTTGCTTGAACTTGCTTCATTTCTTTGAAAACAGCAACCACATTATAGCACTGACCAGTATAATACAATGAATATATTTTTTATTTTGTTGTATATATAAATAGGTCATTTCTTGCCTGATGCTGTGATTCAAGGTGCACTACATGGGGAAATAGCATCAATTCAAGAGGCTCATAGTTGCACATAAGTTGCACATTGATGCATCTCGACTCATGACCACTGCTGCAATGCATGCTCAGTGCGGTCATATAGGTTAAGACAGGGGTTTTCTTGTTGTTTGTTTGCTGTTGCAGTAAAGCAGTCCACACAAGTTTGTACAGATAATATACACACAGGCATACTCACACATAATTATATACAGATATATTGGCCCAATATACTATTATATAATATAATATATATATATATATATATATACACATATATATGACACCTATATATCTGTATATATTTTATACATACACTATATCACTTGTAGTGTAAGTGCACCTAAATAAATAATACAAATAAAATACTTAAAAAATACTTTAAGTACACTATCTTGAGCCAAAAAGTGGGCTAGAAGTATATAACCAGTTTCTAGTTTACTTACAGTATAGTTCTCAGTACAGTTGCAGTAACAAAGTATTCACGAGTTGATTATTATAGATTGAAAAGTGGGCCAATTTAGGCCAATGTAGTCTAATTTAGGATCCACTAATGTAAAACAATATTACAGTCCAGAACAAATTTGTAACAAGCTGAATTTTTCAGGATATGTTTAGAATACCTTTAGGAATGACATACTGTACTAAATGTCCCCTTGAATCCCCCCTCTGCTCTCTGAGATATTCAAGATGGCGTCCAAAATGTTTCCGTATCTCAGGCTTAAAACCTGATACAAATGCAATTAAAAGGTCAAAATATATGTTTTTTAGGGTAAGTAAGTCAATTGAATGGAGACATTTGATAATAATAAATCAATTCAGTCATCATCCTCATCATCAGAAATTGGTGTTGATTCTTCAGTTTCTCCCTCATCATCTAGTAAAGATGGCATTGGTGCTGCATTGTTGCATGTTTGACCACTGCACTTTGTACAGTACACAAGGCAGAGCAGTGTACCCCCATCTTCCTGCTGCCACATGACACTCCACAGCCATCTGCTCTACAGCCACAAGAGATCATATTGAGCAGAGTGTCTGGAGCAATGGGGCGGTCAGTTTCAACTGGAGTCAAGATGTCCTCCATTTTCCATCCCCAATCTGTTGGCTGCAATGGCCTTCCCATCCATTCCTGAACAATGAGATATGTTGTTCTGAATGAATGTTGCTTGGCTGCAGGACTTGTTGGAGGCAAAGTTGCCAACTGGAAGGATGAGGAAAGTGAAGTTCTGCTGATTGCCTTATTGTAAGCAATGTATCGGAACTGATCCAGTGATTCACAACTGGAAGCTCCATACAGCTTCAGGTGTTTAGGACTTTATATGTACAAGTATAATATTATATGCTATATGAAGCCAGCATTATGTAGCGCCCCCTAGCGTATCTAGCTATTAGTTTGGAGTGCGCTCCCGAATTCTTCTGATAGCGAGAGATCTCTCTCTCTAATGTTAATTAATGCACTAATGTAATTCACTAATCATTACCTGTAAGCATTAGCAATATAGAGACTATAGTAAATTAGCTCTATCAAGGGTGGTTACTGCACTTTTCTTAGCTGAGCACACGGTGTGACGACCGCCTGATGCTTGGGAAGATGGATCACCCTGTTTAGCTTTCTTTAGAGACTATCAGCTTTTGAATCCCGTTGCCCTGATTCTCTGCATTCTGGCATTTGGCAGAGTAATGGCCGTTTTCACCATAGCGATAACAAAAGTTCCCATCTGAGTCGTTAGATGGTTGCATCCTATTATCACTATGGGCTTGTCTTGATGGCTCTACTCAAAGAACTGAAGTAGGGGATTCAGAGGCTTTAAGCTTATGGCCTGCCATTTGCTTTTGCAGGTTCTTCACTTGTTTTCTTAAAGATCTTAAGATACCCACCTGTCTCGGGGGTAGGCATCTTTGTCATTGACACAGGTCCTTTGCTATCTGCTACAACCTGGCTAGGCAAAGTACTCATGGCAGTGAACATTGACTTGAGTTCTTTAATTTCTGTTCTCAAACGATCAACATCATCCTGTCTACTGTCTATAGCAGGGTTTGTGTGAACTCTCTGGACAGAGGTGTTCAGCTTCATCCTAGAAGACTCATATTCTTTTTCACTTCTGATCTCACTCAGCAGTTCCAAGAATGATGGAAGGTTTTCCTTCCTTTCGCTGAGTTTGAGCTGGACAAGCATCATATCGGAGTGGACAGCACCTCTCAGCAGCTGCTCCACTCGAGCATGGTCAGCACGGCCTGTAGGGAGACCTCCACGACAAACTACCTTGGTCAATGACAACTCTACATGTCTAAGAAAGTCAGACAACTTCTCCTTTGGCTGCTGCTGTAGCAACCTAAAGGCAAAATACAGGTCTTCACCTGTCTCAGCAGACCCAAAAGCACTCTCAATGGCTTCTAAGCATAGAGCAGGACTAACCTCTGGATCAGCAGTCCGCACAGCCTTTACAACAGCTAACGCAGGACCTTTCAGACTTTCCATGATACGGCGTCGTTTCTCCTTAGTAGAACACTCGCTCTCCTCGACCATCAGACGTGCATGCTCTAACCAATGCTCAAGAGACTCTTCTCCAACTGGAGTTGGCAAAGTGCCTGAGAACACTCTCAGACGACGGTAACTGCTGTTCTCACCTGATGGTTTCCCCATCTTAGTTAACAAATCACCTACCGCACGAATAATAGACTCTGCTGAGCCACCCTCCGGTGGTTCTCCCAACAAACTCTTTAACGGGCTTGGAGAAATACTCCCGCCAGAAACGGGACTTTCCGAAGCAATAACTATCCTCCATTTCTCCGTTTTGCCATCCGGCACCAGTTCAGAAGGAACTTGAGTGGGGTCAAACCGCTCTTTGCACTCGCATAGCACTGTAAGACGATTCAGCTTCAAACTGAGAGTACGTCCTCTCACTCACACTCTGCCTAAAGCTTTGATTGTTCCCATTGTTTCTTCAATCAATGCGTTTTCCACTTCTTCTAGAATCATCACCATTACAGCATGGTCTCATCCAATTCTTCTCTTCTGCACCAGTCTTTGAGCTCTTTAACTAGTTCTACAGTGCTACTCTGAGGCTCCATTTTCTTTTAGGCTTTTAGGTTTTCTCAACAACTCTTTGACTTATTTGTTAAAGAAGCTAATAAATTCAGAGGCTAATGCTAACCGGTAAAGCATATATTAACCTATAATCAGTATCGGTATTTAGCTTCTCAGTAAATTTTAAGACTTAAATACTTTGAGAAACTAACAAAATTTTAACTGCTACTGCTAATGGGTATTAGCATCAATTTACAAATTAGTTAATTGCATTAATTAATCATCTCGGACGAGCCCCCATTTTATGTAGCGCCCCCTAGCGTATCTAGCTATTACTTTGGAGTGCGCTCCTGAATTCTTCTAATAGCGAGAGATCTCTCTCTCTCTCTCATGTTAATTAATGCACTAATGTAATTCACTAATTATTACCTGTAAGCATTAGCAATATATAGGCTATAGTAAATTAGCTCCTATTAGCCTCTTTATGCAAACGTCAATAAAGTGACTATAAGGCTAGTTTAAAGCTAAATTAAAGCAACTCTAAATGTGTTCAAATGTCTTCTGTATCTTTAAATAAAATTGAGCTTTTAAAGTTACATCACTATTTTAACCTTTTTAAATAGCTACATATATTACCAGGGTAATCAGTAACAAATGAAATATCATATGCATCAATATGATTTTGAATTAGACTACTGAAAATGTTCTAACCATTACTTACCATCAACAATATCAGTATCAAAATACCCAATGACATAAACCAATATCCAAGAAGTATTTTTTAACTATTTACTGAAAATGTAATATTTACAAATATACACACTGAAATGTAAAAGATACATTCAAATTAATGCTTTTCAGCTCTCTTTTTCAATGCAATGCATTCACACAGTTCAGTCCAACAATATTTCAAGCACACTTTCAGTCTCAATAACCTAAACCTAAGCCGGTATCTAACTAAATGAATTCACTTATGAATGAAATGGGTACCCAACAACTAGTCGTTTGTAGAGAGACGTTAGGAATGATGCAGGCCTGGGGGCACAGACCTAGGCTCAACAGGCACCTCTGGACTGGGCGCATGCAAAGGGCCATAAGGCCGCAGAGGCGAAGGCAGAGTTTCCACTCCACCTGGGTGTGCAATGTGAAGCGACTGAGACATGCGGCGAACGACTGCCGCAGTATCCGAAGTATCCCGAGGTCTTTATGTGGTCGGATAGAGAGTCCAGAATGAATTTCATCAAGCCAGTAGTGTGGAGTAACTCGCTCTGGAAATTCACAATTTAAATTAAGCGTTTTTTTTAAAAAAAAAAAAAATTTTTTGTTTTTTAAAAAAAAAACAGCGACGAAATTGTGAATTTCCAGAGCGTGTTACTCAACACTCAGCAATCGACTCCTACGGACTTTCCCCTGAAGATGGCAGCAAAGATGGCAACATTCCCGGAAAGGTACTGGCTTCATTCATTCTGGACTCTCTATCCGACCACATAAAGACCTTGGGATACTTCGGTTTGGCTTTATGGACCCTCTACTCACTACCACGTAAGTGTAATGTTGTTTGGAACTGTAGAAGAGGTATAAAAATAGGGTTTTGTAGTGGCGAAATGACATGACCGGGTCACTTCCAGGCTAACGAGTTTGGACTAAAAACGGTAAAATCAAACTCTCTCAAACCACATCCGAACGACATGATTTGGATGTCAACTCAACGTATGTACTCCCAATCATCCGTAAATTGATCTAAAGTGCATTTTACTCCGGATAATTCCTTTAATATCCTGAGCCCCCTCTGCCTCATGGGTGCAAGAACTGCATCCATGCACCTGGTGAAGGTTCGGGGGGCCAGAGAGATTCCAAATGGGGGGACTTGGAACTCGAAGACCTGACCCACGAACGCAAACCTCAGGAACCGCCAATGCCCTGGCCATGGGTATCTGAAAATAAGCATCCTGTAGGTCGATGGTAGCAAACCAGTCCCCTGCATTGATGGCCTGCCGCACCCTCGGAACTGTGATGAACCTGCACCTCAGAGACCGGAGGTGTACGTTGAGACCCCTGAGGTCTAAAATAGGACGAAGGTCCTCTGTGTGCTTGGGTACAGGAAAATAACGGGAGAAGAACCCCGCTTGGGGGTCTGAACTCCTGACTTCCCTTATCGCCCTTTTGTCCAGGAGGGTGGACAGCTCTGCACGTAAGGTCTGAGCGTGGGTCATGGTGGAGAGCACCCATGGATCTGCTCCTAAGGCCAGCCAAGCCTTAATGCATCGAGCTGAGAGGCGAGGCTGGCTGGCTCGGAGATTGTCAGGAATGACGAGGGCGCCTGGAGAGGCCACGGGCACCAGCACGCTGGCCCCCCCGGCCAGGTTGTGGACGGCCACCCCGCCACTGGGATGCTTGAAGCTGCTGCCTGAGATCAGTCGGCCCCCCAAGACGGATGCCCCAAGGTAGGTGTTGGCTGAGGCGTGAATGCTCTAGGGCGCCTAGTGCCCCTGGGACGCCTGCCAAGAGACCCTGACACCTCTTCTGCACAGCGCCAGCTGTCACGCGCCTGCTGCAACAGTGTGGTTGCCTGTGGGGCGAACATGGACCCAGGCTCCACCGGCACTCTCAAAAGACGCTCTCTTGTCTGCCTGCTGGAGCTGAGATTGAGACAGCCAGAGATGGCGTCTAGCTACTCAGAGCTGATCCAAGGAGCGGCCCGATGCCACTGCCTGCTCCTTAGACACTGCAGCGAGGCACACAGAGGCTGACTGGAGCTCTCTCAAGAGTGGGATCACCGGCACTGCTTTGCAAGAGACCAGAGAGGTGTCGAACATACAGGGACAGAAGGGCCGCTGTGTTAGCCAGGCGGGCTTGCATCGCTATGGGCCTATGCAGCTTACCCAGCAGAGCCTCCATAGTCCTGCTATTGGTACTGAGGCAGGAGGGACCACCAAAGAGGGAGTTGGGGGAGGAGAAGAGGGGCTCCAAAGCTTGATCCACTGGGGGGAGCGAGCCACAACCTATCAGCCCTTCGCCGTGCATGTTGGAAAGCACCTTAGCCTGGCCAGACCACCTACGAAAAGTAGTTGGGGAGGAAAACTGGAGACAGACCAAGTCGCTAAAGTCTGGTAGGAGGGGAATGAGCGCCGCCACTGGGCGCTCAGTCATGTCTGTGTGGAACCTAGACGCATAGGAAAGGGGCTTCTCTGGAAGGGGAATATTAAGAGCGCTGGATGCCCTGCCAACGACCTCCTCAAACAGACGGGCCAGCTCGTCTCCCACGGGGCTGGCTGCACAGGGCAGTGCACAAGGTAGCTCCTCTCTCTCAGACGAGAGAACAGTCTCAACGTCCACAATGGCCTCCTCATCTTTCTCCTCCAGCTCATGCGGACTGGTAGAAGGAGCAGGTTGGGGACTCTTGCCATCTTCCTTGACGGCCCCTCGGAAACAGGAGAACCCGCACGTTTACCAGAGAAAAAACGACAACGGGCTTCCCTTGTGTGCATAGGCATAATAAAACAATTCATGCACGACTGGGGGGCGTCCCTTGCCAAGAAAGCATGTTGGTGGCCCAAACACAACACACACTTATCAGGCCATCCAAATGTGCATGATCAGTTAGTGCCACAGCTACTATCTCTTCCACCAATTCCAAAAGCTTGTAAGGAGATCACCTCCTGTGGTTGCTTCAAGGGATGTCTAAGCCAGCGCTGCAGTTGCAGGAAAAGTGACATGTTATGCATGGAGTCATGCAGCTGCAGCAGCACCTGTCAGAACACTGCTGGAAAGGAGGAGGATGAGGATGATTAGGATAGCCTAAGTGTGTAACCTACAGTACCTCTTCATACCAGGCTGCTGAGGGCCAGAGACAAAGCCTACAGAGCTGGGGATGAAGCTGGCATGAAAACAGCGAGAGCCAACCTGTCCCGTGGCATCAAGGAAGCAAAAAGGAATACACTCACAAGATAACCACCCACTTCAAAGACAGCAGGAACTCACAAAGCCTATGGCAGGGCATTCAGGCCCTCACGGACTACAAGCCCAGCCACAGAGCTGTGAGAGCAACATCCCTCTGCTCAACAACCTGAACCGCTTCTTTGCTCGCTTTGAAGCACAAAACAGCACCTGCCCACAGAAGACCCATCCCCCTCTACATGAGCAGCCCCTGTGCCTCTCTGCCGACAGCGTGAAGAGGACACTTGCTGCTATCAACACCCGTAAGGCAACAGGTCCAGACAACATCCCAGGACGGGCGCTGAAGGACTGGCGCGGGGGAGCTTAAGGATGTCTTCACAGACATCTTTAACACTTCCCTGAAGCAAGCCATCGTCCCATCATGTTTCAAAGCTGCCACCATCATACCTGTGCCGAAGAAAACTGCTCCATCCTGCTTCAATGACTACCGCCCTGTGGCACTGACACCCATCATCATGAAGTGCTTTGAGCGGCTTGTCATGTCACATATCAAAACCATTCTCCCCCCCCCTGGACCCCTTCCAGTTTGCATACCGAGCCAAGCGGTCTACAGAGGATGCAATCTGCTCTGCCCTCCACCCAGCCCTCACCCACCTGGAAAAAAAGACTCATATGTGAGATTGCTGTTTATAGACTTCAGTTCTGCATTCAACACCATAATACCACAACAACTCATCTGCAAACTTGACAAACTGGGACTCAGTACCTACCTCTGCAACTGGCTACTGGACTTCCTCTGTCAGAGGCCCCAAGTAGTAATGCGTGTTGGCAACAATACCTCAAGCAGCATCACACTGAGCACAGGGGCCCCCAAGGCTGCGTGCTCAGTCCGCTGCTCTTCACCCTGCTGGCCGATGACTGCACTGCAACCTACAGCAACAATCACATAGTGAAATTTGCTGACGACACAACTCTGGTGGGTCTCATCACCAAGGGCGACGAGACTCAATACAGGTTGGAGGTCGACCATCTGACCACGTGGTGCAGGGACAACAACCTCCTGCTGAACGTCAGCAAGACCAAAGAGATTGTTGTTGACTTCCGGAGAGGTCACACCCAACACCTGCCACTGACCATCGACGGTGCTGTGGTGGAGAGAGCGAGCAGCACCAAATTCCTGGGGGTGCACATCAGTGAAGACCTCTCCTGGACCACCAACACTGCATCACTGGCTTAAGAGAGCTCAGCCGCCTGTACTTCCTGCGAAAACTCAGGCGAGCAAGTGCTCCACCAGCCATCATGACCACATTCTACCGAGGCACCATTGAGAGCATCCTCTCCAGCTGTATCGCTGTGTGGGGCGGAAGCTGCACTGAATACAACAGGAAAGCCCTGCAGCGCATAGTGAACACAGCTGGAAGGATCATTGGTGCTTCACTCCCCTCCCTGAAGGACATTTACACCACCCACCTCACCCGCAAGGCGACCAAAATTGTGAGTGATGCAAGTCACCCCGGCTCACAATCTGTTCGATCTACTGCCCTCTGGGAAGAGGTACAGAAGCCTGCGCGGCTCCCTTTTACCAGACTCACCAACAGCTTCATACACCAAGCTGTAGGGATGCTGAACGCTCTCCCTCCTCTCCCCCTCCACCCTCAGCTACATAACATCCTGGACATTGGACCCACAATGGCCAGCCTGCACTACTCCACCTGCACACTTGAACACTTGCACACTTGTACACTTTACAACTTGGTGTTGTTGTCCTGAAAACACAACACTTCTGCTGCTCTTACATAACTTGCACCACTATGCCACTTTCTTCTTTATTACTTAGGTCAAACAGTATTTTATAGTATTTTACAGTATTTGCACTAGTATTTTATTGACTGTCTATGCACAATTTGGACAAAATTTTGCTGCTCTTATTTTTTCATTATTATATGTGCCCTCTTATTTACTTACTTTTTTGTTTACTTGAATGTTATGTTTGTCTGCGGACTTAAAATTGGTCAAATATGTCTTGTCTTCACCGTGGGATAGTGAGAAACGTAATTTCGATCTCTTTGTATGTCTGGAACATGTGAAGAAATTGACAATAAAGCTGACTTTGACTTTGACTTTGATACCAAGAACTTTAAAGAATTGAATAGAATAGAATGGATTAATTACTAAATAGGTAAATATGCATTATTAAATAAATAGTTAAAATACAGATAAATAGATAAATACAGATAAATAATATAAATAGATAGTTAAAATATGGTAATCAACCTTGCTTCTAAACATGTTTCAAGTAAATTCTTTAGAAAGCCATCAACCTGTTTCATGGTCCTTTTTTCATGAATTATTCATTATCCGAGACAACAATTTTAACCATGTACATTAATTTCAAGCATTGTCTCTAGTCTTGATCTTAAATCTATGCATTGCATTGAATTCCCTATATGTGAAAACCTATAAAAGCACATTACATTCAGGTTTTTACCTTGTACAGTCCAAAAGATAAGTGATTAATTAGATTTTGACCTGGCGGCGGCGGCCATATTGGATTTCTCCATTTTGAGGCATTATGGGACATTTTTGAGCCTGGCATACAGAAGATTTGAATTCAGCACCCTTCAAAACCCCTACAAATGTTGTATACCAAAAATTAACATGATTTGCCTTCGGGACTTTAAATAAGCACATTTTCCAAAATCCTGCCTATCCTACTAGTCTATATGTTTTAAGTCTGAGATATGGAAAAATCTCCAAATAGCGGCAATTTTGGACGCCATCTTGAATATCTCAGAAAGCACAAGGGGGATTCACAGGGACTTTTAGTATGTTATTCCTAAAGGTATTCTGAACATATCCTGAAAAATTCAGCTTTTTACAAATTTGTTCCGGGTTTGACTCAATTTTGAGCTAATGCTCTTGGACTATTGATATTAGTAATAGACTAAATAGAGTTTAACAGAATAATAACAATAACAAAAATCAATGACAAATCACAGACATTGAACAGTCTTGACAGTGATCTATGTGTTGATGGACGGCCAACATCTCCTCATCAGAAGACCGCAGTGGGCAAGCGGGGACGCAGAGCTGGATCTTAGATTTGTGATAGAAAGGTACAGAACCAGTCAGTGTCCTGTTGTCCAGAATGAGGGATTTGATTTAATTCTGGCTGCTATAGAAAGCCAGAGATACATTTGTCCTCTTTGGCTGATTAATAAGAGCTTGTTCGAAAAGTTCACTCATTCACTATATAGTGAATGAGTGAGTGAGTGAACGAGTGAACTTTTCGAACAAGCCCCTGATCCGCATTTGGAATAATAACGGTCTCAATGACTGTTGCTACAGCCGATGTCATAGCTGGCTCTGAGCAGCAAGATAAAGAGGGAGTTGGGACAACAGAGATAAAGTTAACCAATAATGTATTTATTTAAAAGCAATCAAAATCAATAAATAATCATTATCAAAAGAAGTGTCTAGGGGGAAAGTAAAAACATATGAGACTATGTGCACGTGGGTGTGTGTATGTACAGGTCAGTATGATGTTAAAAAGACAGAGAGAGAAGCTGCCAGTGGGAGAGAGATCAGAGATGTTATAGGAGAGGGAGAGATGTTATGAATGTGTTATTTTCTAGGCTGATTAGATATAAATGAAAATGTTTAAAGCATTTTTTTTGCTTTAATCTATGCATAAATATGCCTCTCTTAGTCTTACACACAACCACAATTTTGAATTTCCCCTAGGTATCAATAAAGTATCTATCGATCTATCTATCTATCTATCTATCTAATCATGAGGAAGACTGCTGACTTGACAGTTGTCCAGGAGACAAAGGTCATCCCTGACAGGGCTGGCTGAGTATTGATGCATATTCATCAAAAGCTGACTGGAAGGGACAAATGACGTGGGGTGGAGATCTGAGATCCAAAGGAGGCTTAGTGGACATCAGACTCTGGCCTAGGAGGCGGAAGAAAGCTGTAGATGACGGCTTGAAATGGTTGCGGTTCATGCGTTAGATAACTCTGCAGAGATAAAAAGGGTACATGTATGAGCCTTTTTCATGTTTCAAAACAATATTCTGTAATTGTTGCACTCTTAAGATCTCATTCTTGATTTTATATTCATCTAAGATGCAGCAGTTTCACTGGGTTGGTTTGCACTTTAGGCTACTTGTGGTCCTACTCGAAAGCAACAGTGGGTTCATGTTAAATTATTTTAATCAGCCCACTCCCAAAATACGTATGAAGAAGAAGAAGAAGAAGAACATAGCTGAATATTGTGGCAGACAGTCCACGTGGCATCAGTAAAGCATACTCCGAGCTTGCGTAGTTACCAGTGATTTGGCTCTTTCATCCTGCTCTCTGCTGCCCCCTGCTGCTCTCTGCAGCACCTCGGTTAAATGTGAAAACTGGACAGTGGAATGCTGAACAGAAATATTGATTAGTTTGTGTGTGTGTGTGTGTGTGTGTATGTGTGTATGATTTGTTTATTTAATATCTGTATGAAAAAACGTTGTAGTTCTCCTTTAAAACATAATGTGAAACATAAAATAAACCATATAACCACATACATTAAAAAACTATGACAAATATAGAATTTACCCAAAGAGATGCATCTGCCCCTTAAAAGAAAAAAAATGACCCATTTAGATTATGATACAGCTTTGTAAAGCAATGAAGTGTTGAATAAAGCTGAATGCACCTGTGCTCTCTAGGTTGCTGTTTAGACAGGCACTCATCACTACAAGGGCAGCAGCAACAATCCCAGCAGACATCAATCCAACAGTCAACAACATCCAGAGAGTAGAGTGTTCCTCTGAAAGCCATTAGTATACATTAACTGTGCCACACGCCTGGCAATAGAAGCTTTTATTATATGGTAGGATCTAATTCCTGTAATTGATCATTTCACATCCTAAACCTATCCTGTGACTCTGTGTATAGTTCAATCTCGTCATCTTACCTCTGGCAAATTCACAGAGTGATGACATGTCCAGAGTGACGTTGTGCCAGCTGACTTGGTTGCTATGGTTACAGACAATGTATCCATCTCTTGCAAACACTACCAGGGTGGGAGTGATGAGGATGTCTCCCAGCTGAGTGCAGCTGCTTCTGTTGCAGCTGAAGGTCAGAGAGAGGTCATGACCTCTGCAGGTCACCGTCACATCACAAGAGTTACTGCTGGACCAGTTAGACACTAAAGTCAGTGCAGGAGCAGCCACTGGCTCTGAAACACAATTACATCTAAATATGAAACAACATACAAATATGGACCTCAACAGGCCAACAAATTAACAAAGAAATATTGTTAATGATGCAACCATTGCAACTAGTGTAAAGATACCCAGGAAAGAAACAACAACATACCAAGAACAAAAAGTTTATACACAACTATGGTTATGTTGAAATCCCATCTAATTCCACATGTATAAAGTCCACTGTCATTTTCCCGCAGATTCCTGAGTTCCAGGCTGAATGTTGTTGTATTGAAGATCAATCTGTCCTTGTATTTCTCTTCAATCTTAATATGATTTTTATTATGATAAAATATCATTATGGGATGGAGTGGGTTCAAGTGAAAAATTATATCATCAAACTCTGCTATGAGATTTCTCTGCATTTTGTCAAATATGACAGATCCTCCTTCCAATGCGAAGACAGATATCTCATGATTAACCACTATGGAATAGAAGAAATACAATTACATTAGTACTGTTCTTTTGGTCTTGATGTTTCCATCTGCATTAAATAAGTAATGACATTCTGAATAAAACTCCAAAATGGCATAGTTTTTGTGAATTGAAAATTCTGATCCTAAACACCAAAACGATTATCATTGTATTACTGAATAAATACAGAAACAACATATCTGAAAATATTTTTTTTTAATTTACAGCATATGCAACTTTATATTTATCGGTTGTATATGAGTAAAATAAACATAATAGGTAGCC
Source organism: Alosa alosa (assembly GCF_017589495.1). Lineage (NCBI taxonomy): Eukaryota > Metazoa > Chordata > Actinopteri > Clupeiformes > Clupeidae > Alosa > Alosa alosa. The sequence continues at coordinate 24,459,909 of NC_063205.1, read as the reverse complement.
TAGAAATCTAGACGCACCCTAGCGGCAGCGAATTACATTTGCTGCCAGGGCTAGTCTAGCAACTCTCTGTTGGCTTGTGAGCTGGAAAATTAAACTTCTATCAGGCCAATCAAATCGTGTATAAAGACGTTAGGCGGGCTTAACATAATGATTGATGGCAGAGTTGCTACAGTTTGGCTTGAATTCCCTGCTACTTGAAAACAAAGAAGATGGATGTTGCTGTTTACGAACAGCGTGACAGGTTAAGCTTTTTTTTAAGTTGGCAAAAGTTTGAACTAGCTAACTAGCTCCGCTGGTGGGAAAACGCATGGGACTTGTAGCGCTGTCCTATTGCGTGCAGAGAGAATTTGAAAGACAACCGATTATCCCGCCCCTCGGACTGAGCACTGCCAACGGTGAGTGCCCAGACCCTACATTTTAATGTGGGTCTGGCTCGTCAGGCTACATAATAGGTGGATTCACATGGAATTTTATTCCAATTAGAATCGGGGGGAAATGGCTCAAATAAAGATGACACATACTGTAAACACCTTGATCGAAATAAAACTGTCAATCCAATTAGAATTCTAATCGGAATGAAAAAGTTGGTTTACTTCACTCTTATTCCAATTGAACAGCCATGTATGGTCAATCGGATTGCCCGCTGTCTTCTCAAGGAGAAGTAAAGCAACAATGCCTATTCTGATAAGATTCTAGAGCGCCAAGCACTTGATCATAATAGAAAGTACCCCACGTAAATAGAGGAGACACATTTTTCAATCAGATTAGTTTAATCGGAAAGACAAAAAATTGTCCATGTAAACCCACCTACTACATGTACTTAAGACTAGGATATCTGACTTTTGAGTTCAACTTAGAGTGAGATTTGTTGTCAAATAGGTTAACACAAAAACATGACCAAATTATCCTCTGCCTATTTTTTCATTGTTTTGTATAGTCCTATGTCTTTTTTTCTTTTCGTGTGTGTGCGTGCTTGCATCTGTGTGAGTGAGATACTAATGAGTATAAGTATATATACTGTAAATATGGACAAATAAGAGAATAATGTATAATGTAGACAAAGTAGTATAAAAACTATATCAGTGCAAGAATAGGTTGAGGTTATAGGGTTACAGCCATTCAGTATTGTAGCAGAAGCCATTGGTCATGTGTGCTAATATAGCGATGTTAGGAAGGCATGCACCTGTGGTTTCTGTGAGAGAAGATAAGCAGATGCATGGGGGCTTGCTCCCTCTCTGACACAACACCAACGTCGACCGACGCGAGAGGACGCTTGTGGGGCTCCATCGCTGAAGCGCTTAGTTTAAACCTACATACTTACCATCATCCAGCTGAGGCTGTTTTCACAGCTTCCCGTGAACTAACCTACCACTGTTTGTGCTGGCCGCCATCGGGCTAAGACAGGGCCGGCCCCGACAGGTAAGCCTCACGCCGTTTTCTCCCTGGCTGCATACACCACTAGACTCATACAAATGCCATTTTTTACGTCAATACACTACACCTTAGTTTATTCATCCCTAGACAGATACTTGTAGCTTTTTAGGTTGAGTAGGGGCGTGTGAATTTCCGGGTGCGGTAAGGACGGCTCTTGTAAGGTTTATGGGAGCTGTCTTTACAGCATGAAAAACAGTGTAGCAGTAAAAACAGTAGTAAAACATTAGGCTGTGGACAGAAGTAAAACAGTAGTGGACATTCAGTACTCAAACATGGAGAGGGTGGAGAGACAGACTTGTCTGCATAGTCTGTCTATCTCTCCTCTTCCCTTTAGTGAAGCATTGAACAGTTCAATGGCCCTGGGGGACAAATGACTTCCTCAGCTTGTCAGTTGTGCATGGCAGTGAGCGCAGTCTCCAGCTTTTGCTTTATAATAGTGCTGTGGAGTGGATGACATTCATTGTCCAAGATGTTGATCAGTTTGCTCAGGGTCCTTTTATCTGATATTGAAGTGATGCACTCCAGTTCGGCTCCCACGACAGAGCCAGCTTTCCTTACTAGCCTGTCTAGTCGCCCAGCATCCTTCTTCTTTTTGCTTCCTCCCCAGCAAACGATAGCATAGAAAAGGTCGCTGGCAACAACAGACTGGTAAAACATCCTAAGGAGCTTACTGCAGACATTGAAGGACCGCAGCCTCCTCAGGAAGTACAGCCTTCTCTGCCCTTTCTTGTAGAGTGCTTCAGTATTTGCTGACCAGTCCAGTTGAAAGCCCAGATACTTGTAGGTATTTACCACCTCCACATTGACCCCATCAATGGAGACTGGGAGCAGAGCGGGCTTAGACCTGCGGAAATCCACCATCTCCTTGGTCTTCGAAGCTTTGAGTTTGAGGTGGTTGAGTTTGCACCACTGCACAAAGTTCTCCACCAGGCTTCTGTATTCATCCTCCTGCCCATCCCTGACACACCCCATTATTGCAGTATCATCTGAAAACTTCTGCATGTGGCATGACTCAGTATTGTAGCAGAAGTCAGATGTGTATAGGGTGAACAGGACTGGAGAGAGCACAGTTCCCTGTGTAGCTCCGGTGCTGCTGCTGATCACAGTGTCTGAGATCATCAGGACCTGCTGGTTGGCTCACTCTTTCTCTCTCTCCCATTGTTTCCCTGCTTTCTTTAGAGGACCCCTCTGTCTTTCCTCTCTGACATCTCCAATGTCTCTTTGACAGACCGCTTCTCTGGTCTTCCTTGTTTTTTTTAACAATCTAAATAACACGTCTATTAATGTGTATTAAAAGCTTTATTTATTAAAAGCTTATTTTGTGAACAATGTAGCTAATCTATCCAGCATTGCATTTAAACACAGGAAAAAATAAATGTCATTCCATTATTTCCTAAAATGTAGGTTAGTATGTTAACTCATCTCTCATTCTTTCAAGTTTTCATACAGTACCTGTTGAAAGTGGGGCACCCTGGAGGACCAGCAAACACTCTTTCAGAAGTGCAGCTGGGGCCTATTGCACAAAACTAGGATAAGGGATTAAGCCGGGATATCTTGGTTATCCTGGCTCAATTTATCCGTGATCCAGTTGCACAAAAGCGGGCTAGGGGGCAGCAGGATATGTTATGGTATAAATCACCATGGCGATTTATTCTGTGGAGCTAGCCTGCTCCAGACCAGGCTAAGTTCCAGGATCTATTTAATCTCATCCCTTATCTCAGTCAGCAGTCACCACAAATGGAAACCAATAGTTATTCCACTGCCCACTACACATTGTTATCACATATAACTAGACCCACTGTCATTATTTAAACGTTTGTGATCATTAATTAACTTTTACATACTCGCCATTCCCGACCTGTCATGCGACAATGTAACGTCACAGGAGTGCCTAACCATTTCGCGCGTGGTGGTCGCACTAATTGCAATATTCACCTAAACAGAGGTGTTGCTGTTGTGAAAAGGCTATCGCTACCTACTTCACACCGTAGAAGAAGCAATGAAGCTGCTCTAGATATGTCTAGTTGCCATGGTGAATCAGTGAATGTGATCGGTGGCGGGGTCTATTTGAGGGAGCCGTGAGCGTGCACTTATCCAGGATAGGTTTCACCTGGCTTGATGAATCCGTGTCTGCTCATCCTGGCTTGCTTGTTGTGCAACCAATTAAGCCTGTAGACTCTTGTTTTGGATTCATTGAGCGCAGCTCAGTAACTTATTCCGGATGTCTTAATTCTGCTTTTGTGCAACAGGCCCCAGGATGTGAAAATGTATTTGACATCTGTTGATTGTAGTTTTTAAAGCATTAATCCTCACAATGGCATAGTTTGCAGTGAATGAGTTGGATTTGAAAATCTAGATAACCATACCTGTATAGAAAGGAAGGTACAAGAGAAGGAAAGAGAAACATCTCCTGCAATAGGATCCAGGATCCAAAATGTGGGTTAGTATACGTTAACTAATTTTTTCTTTGCATGTGACTTCATGTTACCTTCCAAAAGTTAGTTTGTTTCAGTCTGCCAGTGAATTAAGATCCCAATAAATTGGATAGAAGGTAACATGGTGGTGTGTTAATGGATATGTTTAGTCTTTCTGGGCTCTTGATTTAAGGTAGAGTTAGACTGTGCAACGCCTACCATAACTGTATGTCTATTAGGGGTGTGAATCTCTCATGTAAAAGATGATACGATTCACATCTAGATACATGGGCACGATTTGATACAAGAAAAGATACATGTTTATAAAAAACAATTCAGTACGATTCGATGTGATACGATTCGATGCAATTCGATGCAGTTCAAGAATGGAAAGCATTCTGAAAGATTTTTTATCATTTGCTCAAGGTGCACATTAATTTTATATTATCAATTATCATGGTCATGGTTGTCATTTAGGCAAAAAAAATGTGTGAATATGATTATCTAAACTGAGGATTGTTTCATATACTGTATTGAAATGAAAAAAGCATAGTCAAACACAGTCAGACATTTCAGTCAAACACAGCAGCCAAATACAACATAAAAATACATTTTTATAGACTTTACAGATTTTATAGAGTTATTTCTGATTGTTTTCATGGAGCTGTAGCCTTGTTGAGGTAAGACAATACCGAAATAAAATAAAACAGTGCTTAAGACACTCTTGGCCTTTTCTCATATAGGCCTAGCCTACCCTACAAGAATAAAATAGGCCTAAAAATCAATGAACTCTCTGGGCTTATTTTGTTCCAACAATAGACCTAATGCAGAAACCTATAATGCCACAAGTCTGAGTAAATATGATCAAAATCATTGGCTAATAATTTGTGCATCGTTTTAGCAGCAAGGGCCAAATTATTATTTAACATTAAGGAAATCCCTTCATCAAAGGTAAGGCTACTCTACAGACTATCGTTGCTGTTTAGGAATGCTATAAGTGTTTAATTTCGCGCTGGATTTCGAAAAACAAAAGCCGACCGAGTGCAAGTTGTCACATGCTTAAGTTGCAGTAGATGTATGGGTAATGAGGTCATTTGACAACTTTGGGCATTGAATGTAACCAAAAACGAGCTGCATTACCCCACACTTCCGTGCCACTTATAGTTTCAAAACCGGAAGTGGGATGAACGCGCTGCTTGGAACGTAAATGAGAGTCTGAGCGAGCAGAAAAGGTTGTGAACCGATTCATAACAAGTAAATCGATATAACGACCGGTTCATTAAAGTTTTTTTCCGATACGGGGCTTCACGTATCGATGTAGCCGTATCTTACACGTTAAAAACGGATACCGATACGTATCGGTTAATCTTTACACCCCTAATGTCTATGTTATGGATCTTCTTGTCAGCTGAATTTGAAAAGCATAGACATCAGAGGAAGCAAAGAGTAGAAAAGAAGTGAGAAAAGGCATGTTTGGCGTGAGGGTGTGAAATGACCTGTGTGTCACCTCTCATGCTTAATGTGTGAAAATTGGCAACCCTGAATTTAACACATGGATCTCTGCAAAGGTGTTTCTGGTGTAGACTGTGAATGTTGAGTTGACACATTGGAGTCTCAGTAATACACCAAATAAGACACAATGGGCCCTATTTTCGCACTGGCGCATGGTGGAGAACTTGTTATTTTCCCAGCGCAAAGTTTATTTTTGTATTTTGCACGTTCTCTTTTTTAAAACAATGCCCCAAGGGGTGTGGCAATTAACAACCTAGTGGTCTGGCACATTGTCTATCCAGGCTCTGTTTTCGATGGTAACCCATTGTCAGTCAATAGTGAAAGTAATTAACTGTGTATAACTGTTTTGGTGTAGCCTGACGAGCCAGACCCACATTAAAATGTAGGGGGGTCTGGGCACTCACCGTTCGCAGTGCTCAGTCCGAGGGGTGGGATAATCGGTTGTCTTTCAAATTCCCTCTGCACAAAAAGGACAGCTTATGAGTCCCATGCGTTTCCCACCAGCGAGCTAGTTGGATAGTTCAAACTTTTGTCAACTTAATAAAGCTTAACTTTCGTGTCACACTGTTCGCCAACAGCAACATTATCTTATTTGTTTTCAAGTAGCAGGAATTCAAGCCAAACCGTTGCAACTCTGCCATCAATCATTATGTTAAGCCCACCCTAACGACTCTATACACGATTTGATTGGCCTGATAGAAGTTTAATTTTTCGAGCTCACAAGCCAACGGAGAGTTGCTAGACCAGCCCTGCCGCTAGGGTGCGTCTAGATTTCTAGGCTAGTTTTGTCGTTGACTGACACCACGGTGAAGTTAGTTTCACTTTGCCAATGAGTTCAAATAAAAGACGAGTGCAAAGGTAGGTTATACTATGCTAGGTTTTAGTAAAGCATGGTTTAGTGGAATAACTGTTCCATACGGTCTCGGAAGCAGATCCCTTCAAATTAAAATACAGATGCATTCTTTGAAGTTGCGCTGCATGCTGTTAAAGGGAATGACAGATGTTATTCTCATTGGTTTAAATGATGTTACGCCCAAAACATACCCATGACTGTTTAAGAAATCTAGGAACGGCTTGTTGCGCCATCCGCCCGACGTTTGATAACGAAAACACTCCCAATGTGGACTGGACATCAAACTTAATTTAAATAAGCTTTTCGCCATTGACGGTTTTACACTGTCAAGATAGTCCCCTTCATGTAGACATTGGGCCCTATTTTCAAACCCACCACTTTCTCTAAGAGTGTTTATTGTCATGAGCCCTCTCACTCCACCGGGTTACCACCTTAATTGGTTTCCACTATCTTCCACTCTGCTCACCACTCTCTCTACTCAGCCTAACTAGCTCCACCTGGCCCTGCTCTGCTCTGCTCTAATTACTCTGCCAGCTGCGCTGCATTACCCACTAACCTCTCCCAGTATTTAAAGCCCTGTCTTTCAGCTCTCCTTTGTCAGATCGTCTGCAAAGCTCACACCCGAACCTGTTTGCTTTCGCTTCTGGCTCACTCTTGTTTTGTGACCCTGGACCTGCCTGAATCTTGGATACTCTTCTGCCCCAGAGAACCAGACCTGCTTTCTGCCAGTAAATTGACTCCTGACTACTCTTCGATCCGGTAACTCTGACCAGCCTTCTGCCTTGCTACTACGAATTTGGATCTCCCTTGAACTGTACTTCTGCCTTGTTTCATCCGCCCGTTGTGTCTGTGTTCCCCCCAGGACTTCGGACCACCCACCACCGTCGCCATAGGACGACGCTGCCACTGGGGGCACACAGACCCAGCGCATCCGGTTATTCCCAGTAACCCCTGGAGCCTTCACTCCTCCCTACTTCCCTTTTCCCTTAAGTTTAATAAACTTTCTGGTGTGACGCAATTGTGGTCCTCTGGTCGTCTGTCTGAACCGTGACAGTGCGATCTGACCATCATGGACTCAGCGCACACTTCCCCGACATGGAAACCGGCGAACCTGAGCAACCCACCCGCCATGCAACCTGGAACACACTGAGAGGGCTAGCCCGCATGGCGCGGCGACATCACCTCCCTGCTTCAGGTCGGCCACCAACAGCATCAGCAGTTCCAGCAGCACCAGCAGCAGTTCCAGCAGCAACAACAACTCGCCATGATCATCCAACTCCTCACCAACCTTACCCCAGCCACTCCCACCGCCCAGTTCCAGGCAGTCTGCCCACCAGCCCTGCCCCCCGAAGTTACCTGCCCGGTCATTGCAGCCGCTGCTCCGAACCCAAGATTGGAAACCCGAGCGGTTCAACGGGCGATTCAACCCAGGTCCGCCATTCCTGACTAGCTGCCGACTTCAGTTCTCCTTGCAGCCAAGGACCTTCGCCCGAAGGGGCCAAAGTTGGGTATGCCATCACTCACCTGGCCGGGCCGAGCTCGACTCTGGGGAACAGCAGAGTTCGAGCGTCAAACCCCCGCATGTGCAACCTTCAACCTGTTTGCTGAGGAGATGCTGAAGGTGTTTGACCTGGATTCACCAACGCAGAGGCGTCTCGTGAACTGTTCAGTATTCGACAAGGCAGGCGTGCAGTCGCAGACCATTCCATCGACTTCCGAACCCTGGCAAGGCGAAGTTCTTGGAACACACCATCGTTGGTGGGCCGTTCTTCCATAGCTTGGCCAACTATATCAAGGGCGAGTTGGTCTCCCATGAACTGCCTTCCACTCTTGATGAAGCCATCGCACTGACTGTCCGGATCGACAGAAGGATACAGACCCGTCGTCGTGAGAGGGGGCGCCAAGGTCCACCAACTACCGGCATTCGGAGAGATCCGACTGGGCTCCTGTCATCTACTGCCACTCACCCAAGTCAGCTTGACCAGTCTGAGCCCATGGAGATTGGGCGAGCCTCTCTCACTCCTGCAGAGCGCCAGCGCCGCTTCACCTCAAACCTCTGCCTCTATTGTGGAGGTGATGGACATCGTGTGGTAACCTGCCCTTTTAAAGGCCGGCTCACGGGCATAGGGAGAGTCGGTTGAGCTCAATGACCATCCAGTCCTCCGACCGCAAACCCCTGCTGCAGGTTCACCTCCCGCCTCTCTGACTCAACTCACACCCTGGCTGCTCTGGTGGATTCTGGCGCCGAAGCCAACATAATGGACATCAAGCTGGCACGCCAACTGGGACTGGAGAACCACCGTTTGACACCTCCTATTCCTGCCCGGGCACTGGACGGACACTTACTCGGATCGGTCACTCATGTCACGGCCCCGGTCTCGATGGGTCTGTCCGGAAACCATCAAGAAACTATCCAGTTTCACCTGCTCCCTTCTCCAGGCCAACCCCTCATCCTGGGTTACCCATGGCTCCCCCCGCACAACCCTCAGCTCGACTGGGTGACCGGGTGATCAGGGGAGTGGGGAGAGGACTGCCACGAACCTGCCTGCTTGCTGCCGCACTACCCCCTCGGCCAGTACCCACTAACTCCGCTCCTGACCTCTCCAAAAGTCCCAGAATGCTACCATGGTCTCAGAGAAGTGTTTAACAAAGCAAGAGCCACATCTCTGCCCCTCACCCGACCCGTGCGACTGTGCCATCGACCTCCCCCTGGAACGGCCCTCCAAAGGGCGTCTTTGTCGTTGTCTGCTCCTGAAAGAAAGTCCATGGAGGACTACATCAACGACTCTCTGTCCACTTGGATTAATCCGTCCATCTTCATCTCCTGCTGGTGCTGGCTTCTTCTTTGTGGGGAAGAAGGACGGATCTCTTCGCCCCCTGCATCGACTACAGGGGACTCCAACGACATCACAGTGAAGAACCGTTACCCTCTGCCTCTGCTCACCTCTGCCTTTGAGTTGCTGCTCAGGGAGCCACTGTTTTACCAAGTTGGATCTCAGAAACGCTTACCACCTAGTGCGGCTCGGGAGGGAGATGAATGGAAAACCGCATTCAATACACCAACAGGCCACTACAGTATCTGGTTATGCCTTTTGGCCTCACCAATGCTCCTGCTGTGTTCCAGGCTCTAGTGAATGATGTGCTGCGGGACATGTTAAACAAGTTTGTCTTCGTTTACCTGGATGACATCTTAATCTACTCCAGAAACCTGTCTGAACACACCCGCCATGTCCAGCAAGTCCTTCATCGTCTCCTGGAGAATTCCCTCGCCAAGGCAGAGAAATGTGAGTTTCCGTCAAGACAGTGGCCTTCCTGGGGTACATAGTGGCAGAGGAAGTATCCAGATGGATCCTGCCAAAATATCAGCAGTCACTTCATGGCCAGTTCCGGAGAACAGAAAGAAGCTGCAACAGTTTCTGGGGTTTGCTAACTTCTATAGAAAGTTTATCCGGAACTACAGTACCATTGCTGCCCCTCTCACTGCTCTAACCAGCACCAAGCAACCCTTCACCTGGACCCCAGCAGCCGACAAAGCCTTCAGTACCCTCAAGGTAAGGTTCACCTCCGCTCCCATCCTCCAGATGCCTGATGTGGACCGGCAATTCATTGTGGAGGTGGACGCCTCGGATGTGGGGAGTTGGTGCTGTGATTTCTCAGTGGGCTGCGGAGGATAGGAAGCTCCATCCCTGTGCCTTTTTTTTCCGTCGGTTGTCCCCTCTGAGTGCAATTACGACATAGGGAACCGAGAGCTGCTGGCTGTGAAGCTTGCCTTGGAGGAGTGGCGTCACTGGCTGGAGGGGTCCACCATTCCATTTCTCGTTTGGACCGATCATAAGAACTTGGAGTACATCCGCACGGCCAAACGGTTGAACTCCAGGCAGTCCCGCTGGGCCCTGTTCTTCACCAGGTTTAATTTCACTCTGTCATACCGGCCTGGATCACGCAACACCAAGCCAGACGCCCTCTCCCGTCAATTCCAGAAGGATGACACCCCCTCCAAGGATCCTGTGTCGATTCTGCCAAGTCCCTGCATCGTAGCAGCTCTGACCTGGGCTGTTGAGGAACAGGTGCTGGAAGCTCTCCGTAACCAGCCAGGTCCCAGCTTGCCCAGCTGACCGCCTTTTGTCCCGAAAAACCTGAGGTCCCAGGTCATTCAGTGGGGACATGACTCCCCCCTAGCTTGTCACCCTGGCTCCACCGCGCCTTACAACCTGCTTTTCGCCCAGAGGTTCTGGTGGCCCTCTCTGAGAAGGGATGTCGCGGGAATTCGTCCAAGCCTGCCCCATCTGCAACCAACACAAGTCGTCCTGCCAGCCCCCCAGCCGGATTGCTGCAGCCCCTGCCTGTGCCCAGACGTCCCTGGTCTCACATCGCCCTTGACTTTGTCACGGGGCTGCCCCCTTCAAGTGGCATGACCGTCATTCTCACCATAGTTGACCGATTCAGCAAGATGGCACACTTCGTTCCCCTCCCCAAGCTCCCAACCGCCAAGGGGCCGCCCAGGTGGTCCTGGAACACGCCTTCGGATCCACGGACTGCCAAAGGATGTAGTTTCTGACCGTGGCCCACAATTCTCCTCCGCCTTTTGGAAGGAGTTCTGTCACCTGCTGGGAGCCACAGTCAGTCTGACTTCCGGATTCCATCCCCAATCCAATGGGCAGTCAGAGCGGGCAAATCAGGAGCTCGAGAAGGCACTGCGATGCATGACCTCACGCAACCCCCACTCCTGGTCGCAGCAATTGACATGGGTAGAGTACGCACACAATTCTCTGACCTGCTCTGCCATCGGTATGTCCCCCTTCCAATGTGTTTATGGATACCAGCCTCCTCTATTTGCCAGCCAGGAAGGGGAGGTTACTTGCCCATCTGCACTTGCTTTTGCCCGTCGATGTCGCCGCACCTGGTCACAAGCCCGAGCCACACTCCTCAGATCCGTTGCCAGCTACACTACCGGGGCCAACCGTCGGAGAATTCCTGCTCCCACCTACCATGTTGGTCAAAGGGTGTGGTTGTCATCCCAAGAACCTGCCACTCAGGGTGGAGTCGCAAAAGCTGGCACCTCGGTTCCTTGGCCCATTCCCTATCGTAAGAGTGATTAGCCCAACTGCTGTCCGGCTCCAACTGCCTAATTCCATGAGGGTGCACCCCACTTTCCATGTGTCTAAGATTAAGCCCATTCATGAGAGTCCGCTGGTCCCTGCTGCGCCTTGTCCTCCTCCTCCACGGCTCGTCGATGGTGGTCTGGTTTACACCGTCCGCCGCCTGCTTCGGTCCAGACGGAGGGGTAGGGGCCTCCAGTACCTCATTGACTGGGAGGGCTATGGACCTGAGGAAAGGACCTGGGTGCCAGCTAGTCGGATTGTGGATAGGACTCTCATCACCGCCTTCCACCAACGGCATCCTGATCAACCTGCAATCCGTGAGGGGGTCCGCCCCAGAGGGTCCCTAACCGTCCTGCCCGCCTAGCTTACCGTCCTGTGCCTGACCCTGTCTCGGGACCTGTCCCATCTCCCGACCACGACCCTCCGGCTTCCTCCGAGGATGAGGACGTTCACTCGGACCGTTCGGAGGAGTTCTAGCCCTCCTCCGGCTCCCCTCCTCCCGCCCGGCGTGGTGTTGCTCTTGGGACTTCTGGGGCCGTCCCTTGGGGGTTCTGTCATGAGCCCTCTCACTCCACCGGGTTACCACCTTAATTGGTTTCCACTATCTTCCACTCTGCTCACCACTCTCTCTCTCAGCCTAACTAGCTCCACCTGGCCCTGCTCTGCTCTGCTCTAATTACTCTGCCAGCTGCGCTGCATTACCCACTAACCTCTCCCAGTATTTAAAGCCCTGTCTTTCAGCTCTCCTTTGTCAGATCGTCTGCAAAGCTCACACCCGGAACCTGTTTGCTCGCGCTTCTGGCTCACTCTTGTTTTGTGACCCTGGACCTGCCTGAATCTTGGATACTCTTCTGCCCCAGAGAACCAGACCTGCTTTCTGCCGTAACGACTCCTGACTACTCTTCGATCCCGGTAACTCTGACCAGCCTTCTGCCTTGCTACTACTTAATTTGGATCTCCCTTGAACTGTACTTCTGCCTTGTTTCATCCGCCCGTTGTGTCTGTGTTCCCCCAGGACTTCCGGACCACCCACCACCGTCGTCATAGGGCGCTCGCTGCCACTGGGGGGCACACAGACCCAGCGCATTGGGCCGGAATCCCGGTTATTCCCAGTAACCCCTGGAGCCTTCACTCACTCCCTACTTCCCTTTTCCCTTAAGTTTAATAAACTTTCTGGTGTGACGCAATTGTGGTCCTCTGGTCGTCTGTCTGAACCGTGACAGTTTATGACTTAATTAAATACGATCAAATTATATAATTCAAAAGGCCTTTGAAATTCAGAAACATTGACTGTTTTCACTACAGCAGGTCCTTTGGGGCCTGTGCCCTAATTTGAATGATGGGCAAAGTGGAAAGTTGATAAACAAACAAAGATCTCATGCATGAACTATAACTACGGTGTGGCATTGGACTGACTCATCAATGTTTGCAATTAAGGTCTTTCCCATGCTGTTAAATAATAATAATAAAAACATTTCTAGCCTAGTTATTAAATAAGATTAGTAAGACTTAATACTTTGCACATCATTCAAATTAGGGCCCCAAGGTTAAAGGTAGAAGTGCAAAAACATTGCAGTAGCACATGCACAGGAACTTTGCTTGTTGACCAAAGTACAATCACTGCAGCTGTTAAGCAATACTTGATTAGAGATATAATAATAATAATAATAATAATAATAATAAAAGTTATTTGTAAATGAGAAGATCCATTAATAAAGTCTTCATACCTGATGGAAGTGTGGCACCCAGAAGTACCAGCAAAGTCAGTTGGTTTTCCATTTCACCACGGACACAAGAAGCAGTTAATGTAGAAGCCGATAACAAGAAACATCCTCCAGAAAAGCGCAGCTGCTCTTGTTTTGCTACAGCCCCTTATAACAAACTGCCTACACGGCCATTTCCAAGACTGGATGTGAAAACTTATCTGACGTCTGTTGATTGTAGTTTTTAAAGCATTAATCCTCTAGTTTGCAATGTATGACATAATGGTAGGCCTACCTGTTTAGCAGGGAGATACAAAAGACAAGGATCTCCTGCAGTAGGATCCAAATGAGATTTACATCTGAAGCAAGGAAGAAATGCAGCTTGACTGGAAGAGGAAGACAATACAAGCTGACCTTTACAATAGGCTCAGTGTGCCTGCAAGAAACAATGTCCTTCCTGAAGGGGTTTCCTGTCTGAAAGAAAATGTAACCACAAACTACCTCACTTGCTTGAACTTGCTTCATTTGTTTGAAAACAGTAACCACATCATTATAGCACTGACCATAAGTTATAATACCATGTATATTTTTTATTTTGATGTATATGACAATAAATCATTTGTTGATTAAACAGGTGCACTACACGGGGAAATAGCACCATCTAGGAGGTCATAGTTGCACATTAGCAGTTGATGCATCTGTTGCTCCTTTCAGTATGACCACCGCAGCAGTGCACACACAGTGTCATATCATTAGCCAGAGTGATGATATTAGTTTTTGTTTGATGTTGTGACATGCAGGCACACACACACTACATACGCACAGGCGAACACACACACACACACCATAATCTAGAGGTACAGCACAGCAATGCGTAATATGACCGGCGCATAGATTGCATCTTCAGTGGACATAACAGTAGACAAAAGCTATATTTATGGCACTTTTGGAACACCATACTGCATAATGCCAGTAAAGTGTACTTGAACAATGCATGTGGATACAGATGTGCATCTGGGATTTGCCAAAGTGTACTTTGTCTGTTTTTGGAGACTTGTCTTAGTGAAGCAGTGTACACAAGTTTGTACAGACACACTCACACAAACACAGCCACCACAAACAGCTAGAAATCTAGACTTATGGCTTCTACACACAGTTGTGTTCCGTCAACGCATGCCAGTGGGTGTTCCCGACGGTAGCTATGCAAATGACTTGAAGTATAACCGTAATTTGATTGGTTGGTGCCGTCCGTCGATTGGCTTGATTGGCCGGTGCCGTCTGTCGGTGCAGCAACAGCTGAACTTGTCAACGCGAGCGACGGGAGAAACGCAACGCAACGGACCCACAATTCAGGTCGGCAACGGATGACGTAAGCCCATGTAAAGTGAATGGGATGCGTCTCCAGCACTGCAACGCATGCAGCTGTGTGTAGAGGCCGTTACAGTGTCTAATATGCCGGCTACATAGACGCAGAAGTATACATGTGCAGTGCAGAATACAGATGTGCATTTGAGTGTGGTTGTGCAGTGCTGCCACCGCTGACTTAAAGGCACCTAATCCTAAACCTAACCTTAACCTTAACCCATAGGCAGCGCTGCCTTGAAGACAACATTGGGGGCATAAAATACCAAGAAACGGTTGTGCACACAAATGCAATACCATGCTGCAGTCATTATGTACTGCCATGTGATACATCTGCTTTAAATGCAAAGTAATTACTATAATTTATTTAAATACTCTAATTAATGAAATAAAGCAGACATTAAATTATTACGGTATGCTCAATCTCCAGATTTGAGATGGGTTAATGTGATTGGATGATCAAAACAGGCCAAGTCCAAGAACAAGCACTGATCTCTTAGTAATTTTCACATTGCTTTATTGATCAATCACACAAGCCAACAAATGTACTTATTTACTGTATTGTACTGACTGTAACAAAAAAAACATTATTGTTGATAGGAGGAAAAAAATCTCTACAGTGCAAAATAACATCTGTAAATCCTAAACAGATTGGAAAAGTGCGTTAGTGACTTCAACTAGGTCACCTCAATGTTTTTGTGTTTGTGGACCATTTTCTGTAGGAGTAAGGTGGACTTCAACAGCTCCACCCTTAACACGTTTATGATTTTGGTGCATAAAATGAAATCCCGATCTCGGTACTTCATATAAAAAGGCACCAGGTTATCGGCATATACGGTGTCCAGTCGTGAAGAGGTCAAGCCCTACTAGTTTATAGTGAATGCTAAGGAGCAAACAGCGTTAAGTCCGAATCTCATTTCTATTGTGAAGTATTCCAATCCATAATGCATTAAAATTCCCTTCTCGTTAGAAAGCTTGGGTTGGTTGTGTGTGAGACTATGGAAGTGTGTTTTTTTTTCCTTCTTTTAACCGAGGAATTTTTAGAATTTTCAAACAAACCATGTATCCCATGCGAGTCCCTCATAATAAAATAAGCTTGTTTAATTTTTAGGCAGAAATCGCCCTCAGCTTTGTATTTCTATTCACATTTAGCAATGATCATCATTCATTTGGCATGTCACAGTCCCAAATTTATGAAATGGTGACCCTTTAAAAACCTACAATAGTCTGATCTCCCCCCTTTGGCTCATAGACAACTGAAAAGGGCCTGTAATCACAGGCCGTTATGGAGACCACGACAGTCGTGAGAAATGATAGTGGACCAAAACAAAAACATGTCTGTGCCCGACCCCCCCGTCTCCGTTATTTTACATAGTGTTACAGTTCTGATTCAGCTGGAGTAGTCCAGTCACCCTGTCCTACCTTCGAGCGGTGCAGGTCAGATTGTTATATTGATACCGTCAGTTTCATCAGGTGCAGCCTTGCCATGCGAGTGGTTAAATGTCTGTCCTCCTGCCTCCATTTACCATTTCCTGTGCCTGTGTGTGTATGTGTATGTGTGCGTGTGTGCATGTGCATGCGTGTGTGTGCGTGCGTGTGTATGTGTGTCTGAAACGTCAACTGACATTTGAGAAAGTACAGTTGAGTTGGAGTGGCTGGAGCTAACGGTACCTTTGGCCTTAATCAGACAAAAAAAAAAAAAAAAAAAAAAGAAGATATTTTAGTTAACTCGTCAAAATGCACACCTCTAATGTCTACATGTAAGGCCTACAAATACGTAGAAAACAGACTGACAAGTCAATAAAAACTAAATACTGTATGTGGTTTTTGGAGAGGCTGCCATGTAATATCTGTTACCACTCGATCCTATTTGGACACAAGCGTACATTTAGACAACAACAAAAACTCTAAAGACACCCCTAAATTAACAAATACACTTCAACACGCAGTATTGAACCAGAAAGACTCGGTACATGGTCAGAAGTGAACACATGACCCCAAAACAAAGGTTATAATCCTCGAGTTTGATCTGAAGTGAATACCTGCTATGACAGACGGCAGTGTCCCTCGGCGTGAAGATGACCAGCGTCATTAGGGCTGTCACACACACACTTAGAGTACACACACATGTGCATACATCCTTCCACACACACTAATAGTACACACACACACACACACACACCCACACACATACACACACACACATGCTAAAGGCAACGCTGTTTTCATAAAAAGTGGCTCCAGTGATAACAGGTCCAGCCCTCAGACAACATCCTCACCCTGTGTGGAGATTTGACCTCTGACCCCCGCAGAAAAGAAGGGATGAGAGGAGGAGAGATGGAACAATGACATTTTGGGAATGAGAGATAGAGAGGATGGGGGAGGGGGAATTATTGGAGTTGGGGTGGGGGGTGGTGTTGAGGTGCAAGGCAACAACAGAAGGGAAGGTGAGACGTGCCTCTGCTTTCATCTTCCTCTCCTCCTCCTCTTCGTCCCTCTTCATCCCTCGTTTTCCCTTGTTTCCCCTTCAGTCGGTCTTACTTGAGCGTCTGGCGGAGTTTTCTCAAGTGGGGACTGTGGTTGCTGAACATCAGCCTTGGGTCAAACTTGTACCTGCAGGAAGGGGAAGGATATGAATGGTAGGTTGTTTTCACATTTAACCATTTAACTGGACTGTACCCGAGTGCGATTACTCCCCCCCCGGGCCCTGATGCAGTTGGTCTCTGATCACATTACATTTTTGTTTGTGCACCCAGGTCCGCTTCTTTTTACCAATATCGCTTGGCAAAGTCGCAAAAACGGCAGTTTATTTCCTGGTTTTGGAACAGATAGCATTCGAACTACACTGGAGTTCTAACGAACCATACCCCAGACCACTTGTTTTCTAGCAGACCTGGGTCCCCACCAGGGTTTGGTAGACTGTGTTCACATGTGTGTGGCATGGTGTGTGTGGCATGGTATCTTTGTGTGTGTGTGTGTAATGTGGTGTGATGTTTGCGTCTTTCCATGGTTGCATGTGTGTGTATGACTGCCTGTATGTGTGACTAACCGGGAGTCATAGACTCCTGGTGTTATGCAGGACTGAACACCACGGAACAGCATCATGAGCCGGTGTATGGGGCAGGCAGGAGGGTGTGTGAGTGTGTGAGTGTGTGTGAGTGTGTGTGTGTGTGTGAGTGTGTGTGTGTGTGTGTGAGTGTGAGTGTGACTGACCTTGAGTCATAGACTCCCGGTGTTCTGCATGACTGGGCGGCACACGACTGCAGCATCATGAGCCGGTGGTTCATCTTCTCCAGGACCTCCTGCTGGATGCTCTTAGCAATGTTGCTCAGCTGGAACGGGTCCGCCGTCAGATTATACACCTCCACAAATACCTACGGCATGGACAGGGTAGTACAGTCAGATTATACACCTCGACAGGGTAGTAGTCAGATTGGGGGGGGTTGAGTTAGGGGTAATAACTTCGGCATAACATTTTTGAAGAGGCACTTGGACATTGACATGTTAAGTGGATGCTCAGATATCATGAGGGTACCGTCATAGGCCGGACAACACGTCTTTACCTCATTGTCATCAAATTCACAGTACTGGAGGTTGGCTGTAGGGGACACTGTGCGAACACAGGCATAGGTGTTATTATAGGAGTCTTCACACACACAGTCTGGGAAACACTCCTGCGGACACACACATACATTGAAAATGAAATATGAGACATCATTTTCACACTGCCAACACTGCCACACATACTGTGCATAGGACACAAGAAGATAATACATATCAGTAAGAAATTAAAAACTTTTTAATGCAAAAACTAACTCCTCCAATTATTCCCATCAAACTTCTATCAGTAAGTAACTAAATAACAGAAACAGCAGATGTGTTGGTTGTGTGAGTGAGTGAGTAAAAGTGTGTGGAGTGCATGCGTCTTTAAGGAGAGTGAGTGTGTGAGTGAGAGCGAGCAGTGTGTGTGTAAGGAGTGTGTGTCTCACCGAGACTCCAGGGCCGAGCAGGGGGCAGGCGGGGTCAGTCACGTTACTGCCCTCCCCCTCGTACTCCACCAGCACGTCTGTCCGCCAACTGCTGCTGTTCGCCTGACCACTCTAGAGAGGGAGAGAGGGGGAGAGAGAGAGAGAGAGAGAGACAAAGAGAGAGAGAGAGACAAAGAGAGAGAGAGAGAGAGAGAGAGAGAGAGAGAGAGAGAGAGTGGGGGGGGGAGAGATGGAGAGAGAGGGGGGTGGAGGGGGAGAGACAGAGGGGGGAGAGAGAGATAAAGAGTAAGACAGAGAGAAAAAAACAGAAAAGGAAAGAAAGAAAGAAAGAAAGAAAGAAAGAAAGAAACATGGAAGAAGAGAGAGACAGAGCGAGACAGACAGAAGACACACACACACACACACAGTAAATCATTCAGTGCCCAACTAGCACTAACACACTCTCTCTCACGCACATAAATTCCCACAAGCTAATCATTTTATGTAAGTCATCACATGTCTGAATCCATGACAAAAGTCATTACTTTCAATGTCCATCATGATTTATATGTTAGGAAAACTGGTTTGGATGCTGGGAATTAATTGTAAAATGCCTGTTGTGTTGTGTTGTCCTGACAACTTACCAAAACAGACAAGAAGGACATGCCATCCATTTGGGTCTTGTTGTAGTCGATCCCAGCCATGTCTAGGATGGTGGGGCCCAAGTCAACATTGGCCACCAACATCTGGGGTGGGACCACAGAGACAAACACCACCATGATAAGACAACAACACATTACATTTATGTAGCACTTTTCTCCCAAAGTGCTTTACAGTGAAGGGGGAACCTCATTAAAAACAACAAACAATTGGTGGGATCCCACACAGTCGTTGTTTGCAGGGCTGGGCAAAATTACATCAAAATGTATTTTAAAATAAAATATCCTAATCAATCAACTAATGTATCAAAATAAAATACTGTATTTTTGCACAGTAACTCACTCTTGAAATGCGTGCATGATGGGTGCATGAAATCACTTTGCAAACCATATCTATCTATGTAATCTACTCCTTCATCAGTACACTGACTCTGTTGATTAAATAGACAGTGTTTGAGAGCCACAGCTTTTCTCTGCCTACGGGACATGCCATAAATCTGCAAACAGTCGACAGATCAAATAAGCCGACCTGCCTGTTACATCTCAGCCTAAATACTGTATCAGATAGATAGGTACTCAAAAAAGTCACAACTGAACTTGTCAAATGGTACAAACAACCCACCGAACCTACTAAGAACCACAGAATATGGGCATAAAGCAACCCAATGCAGTTCTATTACCATAAAATAACAGCTTCAAGCTTATGGTACACTGACATATACTGTAATAGGGAGAATAAAGTCTCTGACATTGTCAGTGTATGCCAAGAATGTTTGGTATTACACAGTGTAAGACTGTTGCTCTAATCATGACCTTTTTTAGTTGTTTTTTCCACTAACAGGGTACTAGACTAAATGGTGTTATATTGACGCCAAGGGGCATCCATATGAATTTTTCATTGTGTTGATTTAGGCAGGGATCACATTGGAAATAACAAAGTGGCAGTGGTAAGCGTAATGCAAGGCTCAGACCATAATAAGTTCTCTCTTGTTCCTAAGTAACACAAACGGTCTGCCTAAACTGACAATTGTTGAACCAAGTTCAACGCTCAGCTTGTTTAACACTGCATAATAATTTTTCTAGGGAACCATAAAAAACAATAGGAACTCTGCCGCTTGCCATTGGTCGATGTGATCCCCGTCTTAGGCGAGCAATGTTGCAGGGCAACCACATAAGCGGTTCCATTTGTTCCGATTGGATGATCATGTTAATTTGCCTACTGAAGTTCTCAAGAAACATAAGTCGGTCAAAGGGAACGTGCCAGGACAACAATAGTCTGGAACATTGCCCAGCAATACAGTATTGCTTACAAAGATGCCTTGTGCATCATCAGCCTAGGAGGACACACACACTTTCCAGTCAAAGTTGTTCCAAAATTGCAAAAACAGGCAAACGTGTGAATGAGCTAGTAACCATGTGGTTGAATGATATACGGATACAAGGAGGTTTCTTTGTCACATAAATATAAATACTAACATAAAGCATGTAGGGAAATTTGTGTTTAGCTTTTTCTGTGCGAGTGTGAAGAAAGAAAGATCAAGAAACATTTTTAATAGAGAGGGTTGGTGTGAGAGTGTATTGTGTGTATTCTGATCACAGCAAGTCTGGGCAAATTCAGCACCAGTGAAAGGCTGCATTCACTGATTTGCACTTTTATGACATAATCACATCACAAAAAGTTTTGGTTTTACCAAAAATGATTTGGCAGTATTTTTAAACTACAAACATACACACCTATTAAGTATTTTGATATAAAATATGCAGCTATTTTCTTCAACCAATTACAAAACACTATTTTGTATTTGAAATACATGCATAATAAATACTGCCCATCCCTATATGTTTGTTTGTTTGTTTGATTGATTGTTCAGCTGTTTGTTATGACATTGATTGCTTCTCACTGAGCTTGTTTGGTTAAGCTTTTTGTGTATTTTTGTGCAAGTGAGTATGATTGCTCTGATATTGTGAAGGTTAGCATGATGGCTGTCTCTTACCGGAGTTGTCTGGTTGGGCTTGATGTTTGGTCCCCGCACCAGCAGGGGCACTCGAATGTCAAACTCGTACAGCTGCCGCTTGTCCATGGGCAGAGAGAACTGGCCTGATGGAGGAGAAGAAGAGGAGGACATGAGACAGACTAGTAAACTCAGAAGGGCTAAAAAAGATGACGTTTTTGTAAACTAAACCCCTGTAGTAAATGTCAATGTAAATCAGGTTTATAGGCCAAGTATACTTGTGTATACAAGGAATTTGGTCTCTGAAAGAACCCCACCCCCCAAAATAAATATTCGGATATACACTATTCAGGCGAATGACATATTTTGATTCGAAATGCTGAAAAGCACCAAGATCGCAGGTGTGATGAGAGAAGGCTGCTGTGCAAAGCCTTGATGAATTGGATTTCACTTTGAAACCAGATCCAAATGCTAACGGGCAATGATACAACTACTCGCGCCACAGCCCACACCCCCTGAAAGAGGACTTCAAGCTAAACGTAATACATTCAGAACTTGTTGCTGTATTGATACAGCAGCATCTCTATCGACACATTCATCAACAAAGGGTACGTCACAATATAGATATACAGTAACAGAGCACAGCTCTAATAAATTATAGACACTGGCTTAAGTGAGGATAGGCAATATCCAGTGGTCGTGCGAATCAGAGTAAAAAACAAAGAACATTACATAAAAATATATAAACTGCCCCAGAATATGCCTTCTTTTGAAAGCCCTTTTCCATTGCCATTTCAGGAACGGCATGCTCTTTCACACTTGTGACCATTACAAACCCACTGATGACGAGGAGAGGGACTGACTTAAACTTCCTTTCTTGTGTGCGACTGTTATGGAAATAGTTCACTCCAAATGGGAACTCAATATACATTAGAACATCTACTCATCCTCATCCCATCTGGATCACATATATGGTTTATATTCTTGTGGAAACTTAAACAAGTTAGACAGCAGAGAGTCTCATTTTAGATGTTAGCTTTTTCCTATATACAATAGGCCATGTTGTGCTGCATTGGCAAACTACACCTAGGCCATTCCTGCACAGGATTGAGTGGATATGTTTGGCTGATCTACACCAAAAATGTTGAGTATTTCATTGTCAGTGAGGTCATGTATGCACAGCACGGTCAAGGTCAAGGTGAACTGTATTATCCCACAGGGGAAAATTCATGTGGTCCTGTTCATGGTGATTAACTGATTAATGTTTAAGATGCTCTCAAGAAATAGTATTAAAAACATGCTCCTTGCTTTCCTGTATCTAGTAAAATGAGATAGCCTTATTCCCTATTTAAAACTTAATGACACAAACATAGGTTATATTCAGGCTGCAGGCAAGTGATCATAACGAATGTGTGTGCCCAGATATCACCAGCCTAGCTGCATGGGTTACAGCAACAATATTGCTTCTTAGGTAAATCACATCGCTGTGTCAAATTGCGAGTGACGCGAAAGCAGAGCGTCCAAATGACAATGGATCTATAGAAACCCCATTGGAATTGCATTTCAAATCACCTCTAATGTGGTTTGGATCAAATTAGCAACAAACCCTGACTTTGTGGGTTACTTTTCTGTCCAGACTTAGACTTTCATCTCTAAGTCAATTTTGATATGTAGGGGATGTATTTAGCCAGGCAGACCGAACAAGGCCGTGGACCAGACCTGAGGATTTCACGGCGGCTCACCTGTGTGGTAGCCGTTGTCGGAGGTGAAGAAGATGTAGGTATTATCCAACTCTCCCCGCGCCTCTAGCCGCTTCACCAGCTTCTCCACCAAGTCATCCACTGATAACAGAGTGCGCCACCTAGGGAACACCACAAGAACTGCATGTCAAAAAAAACCCCAGCTCTAACCAACTTAATTACCACTGACAGTGCTCAAAATGACATTCAAACATGTGAATGACCGGTTAATTTAATGAGGTAAAGTTGATTTCATGGCCACACAATCACACTGACATTAAACAAACGGCTACAGACAGAACAAAATGAAAGTTTGTCCCTACACAGTGTGTCTGACTTTGGGCTTTTCCTGACTGTGTGTGTGTGTGTGTGTGTGTGTGTGTGTGTGTGTAGGAGAGTCCAATCTCTCACACACACACACACGGTTAGACAAAACCTGGGGTGCTACGGTACCTTTTCCGGAAGGCATTATCCAGGAACTCCACTGAAGAGTTGGACATGGGGGTTTTGGCTTGCCTGATGAGCCAGTGCTTGTCCTACAGGAAGTGAAGAACAATGAATATAAATAAGTGTCACCAGTCACAAGCGTCATTACAAAGAGTAGAAAGAATAAAGAAGGGTAAATATTTGGGAGTGTAAACAATAATCAACAATAAACTTTCAGGAATGCCTTGAAAAGAAAAGACACCGGGGGCGCAGAAAAGACGGAGAAGAATAAATATGTAGGAATACAAAACAATAACGTCTGGGAATGATGGAATACATAAACTGTTGGAACATATCAGTTGGTTCCCCTAGCTGAGAAAATGACAAAGTAACTGATATGGGAAACCTTCATGTTGATAAATAAAAAAAAGAATGCACACCCTCAGAGGTGCTGGCAAGGGAAAATAAACTAAGAAAAACTTGGTCGCCGCACACTCCATCTCTTTTTCCTTTTATTTTAATCCCTTCATGTTGATACATTTTTACTAATCAACCCCCTGAGGAGGAAGTGAAATAAAATCTGTGCAAATCTTCATGGATTCTCTCCACATCCTCTTAATGTTGCAATAACTCCATTGCCAGTTTAATCACTGTTTCCCCCCCAGATCAGACACTTTTATCACCAGTGAGGCTGCCAGGCAGAGCCTGCACTCAGGACAACAATGATGGCACACAACCAAACGTCTGAAGGAGACATGCTGGCTCTAATGTGAAGAGTGAAGTTGGCATACGAGAATAGAAAGGGTTCCTGTTTTTCACCAGGGACAAATTCCAAAGAAAAAGATCACAAAAAATATTTAGGATTTTGTAGTTTCTGTTTCCAGTCAAGTTTAGTCACCTTCCTACGCGCAAACTAAAGAGAATTAAATAGGTTCAGTTCAGATTGGTTTTATTTCTGCACTACCCTTTACAAGATCTAATGTTATGCCTCTTTGTATGTAGACATTTCTAAAATTCTATAGTGTGCGTTTCCTGGACTGTTCCCATAGCATCTATTAAATCTCAGACATTCCACAGGTGCCAATAATACAAGCTCTTAGATGTATCTGTGTTTAAAAAGTTTTGGTCCCATCTCTGCCTATAGACTTTTTCAAATGCATAAAAAAAACATGTGCATTCCTAGGGCATTTGCGGTGTCACAGAAAACAACAATATGCTAATGATAACTTGCATCTGAAAAAAAAAAAAAAAAAAGTTTTAAAATCAACATTTTGTAGAGCATTATGATGAAGTCCGATTAATTTTCAGTATCTGCATTGTTTGTTTTTTTCAACCAGAAACCCTTCAGAAACAGACTGAGAGGGTCTATAAATCCATTTTTAATAACATAAGATTTAGGGTTAAAAGGTTCTTCTATTGCGATACAGTCCTCTACACAGACAACGCTGACATATTCCTCCACAGTCCAGAGATCACATGCTTTTCCCTACCTTGCCGTGGACATTGAAGTTGGGGTCCCGTGGCGCTTTGGCGTTGGGGAAGGTGCTCTCGTATTGGGGAGCCGCTGTCCATGGCGAGTGGGGGGCAGGGGTGGACACCATCATGAAGAAGGGCCGGTAGTTCGACTTGTACTGCAGGAAGTCTAACGACATGTTGGCCTGAGGGGACAGAGAGAGGGATGGGAGTGCCATGATTCTATTTTGTCATATTGAACAATCCAGGACATAAGTCCACCCTCTGAATATATAATACAATATTCACACTACCTGCGAATATAATATCAACACCTACTGTACTCTTTTATGCGTCTTGCTTTTTCTGACTATTTTTACATTGTAGAACAAAACTAGACGTCTAACTTAATATGGTCGAGAGTGTGAGAAATACTGTAATCATAGCAAAAGTTCCTAAAATATAAAGACCCATTGTAACTATGAACAATCTAATGTACTTGGACAAGCTTACTAAGTGCAGAGCAAAGAACATATCTTTCCTTTATAAAGCATTCAGATTGTTCATGTTAACCATGTTTACACTGCAATGTTAACATACATTTTGGCTAAACCTTGCTGGGTGCCATGTAACGGCATCATGAGAGGGTGTGGAAGTAAAGACATACTAGAGCCTACTCAACATGCTAATTAAAAAAAATACCTCTAGGAGAACACGCCGTCTAGGACTTAATCATTAACAAAACACTGCTGTGTTAGTTGCCTGGGGGGTATTCCAAGTACGTGGTTTAGTGACAAACCTGGGTAAGTTAACTGGTAAACCTCCTACAACAAGAGCCCCATGACATTGTTTTGTTAGGAAAATGAAGCCATACAGCTCTTTTATTAGGTTTACCACTTACTCTGGGTTAACCTACCAGAGTTTGTCACTAAACCGTGTACTTTGAAATTCGTTAGCATGCTGCTTTGTACTGTTTTGTTGCTCTTACCAGCACGTCTGTCAGGTAGTCCTGGCTGTAGTTCTGTCCATGTTTCTGCGCTTTTCCATTCACAGACAGGGTGTAGTTGTAGTACTTAGAGTTTCTTTCCTGTGGGCAAGCGTTCTGTGTGTTAATTATTTGAAGTATACTGCTGGGTCATATTGTTAACAGAGCTTGTGAGGCAACAAGCGAGGCAACCTAAAATGCAGTGAGCATAGTTCTGACACGAACACATAGGGCCATCATTTGATGGATGGGCAAAGTGTAAAGTCTTAAAAGGTTGTATCAGCGATTGCGGGGTAACGTCACTTCTGTTGATGTTCAAAAAAAACCAGAGCGCTAACTCGCTATTCCCTCCCCCTCCTTCCCTTGCAAATGAAACTCTCCTAAACACTCATCTCGTCGGTTATTGGTTGGAACACTTTATTTTGCCTTTGAGTGGTTGTCAACACTTGGTAGCAATTGTTTTTGTGTACAGATCTCGGAGCCTAGGCTGCCTAGAGAGACGCGTTTTTGACGGCCTGCTTATGGGGCAGGCAGCTAGCGGATCGTTAGGAAAGATTAGATGAAAGTGATAATATATGTTTGGGCCTTTTGTGGGCCTGAAATCGCTGATACAACCTTTAAGACTGACTAAAGCTAATTTGATAACTAGGACAAATCAATTTGCTAATCTAACACCATGGGCAAGAAGACATTGAAGCACAAACATGGATGCGTAAGTATAATGGTCCTACATGCCACACAATAGATATAGTTTATGCACGAGGACTTTGGCTTGTTGATACTTGTATATTGATTGTTTACCATATAGTGAATGTACTTCTGTAGTTTATTACACACAGTTTTGAAGTGTTTGTCAGACCAATTATAAGCGCTGTCGTTCTTAGGTTCTGCCTCACAGTCTGTGGCACCTGTTTCAGGAAGCCTAAAGCCTCAGCCTGGTCAGCGTTTCCATAGATGCAGTTAGCTATTTTGGGTATGGAGGCCATTTCACATGGCCAAAACTCAGCATGCCTCCTTGAGTTCCCATGACAACCAATCACCCCCCACCACCACCAGGCCAAAGCTCATGTTCATGTTTTTTTTTTTCAAATCACTTCACGTCAGTTCTCCCACACACAGAAAAGGAGTGGGTGGCTGGCTAACCAGTGATCACTGGTACTCCAGAGCTAATTTACGGTCTGGTTTGGGACAGGGGTTATTTGCAGAGCGAAGAGAGACAGAGAGAGATTAAGTGGCTTATCATGTTTTCCGGGCCAAATAAATCAATGGGAGTCCACTTCCCCTGCTCTTACTCGTGATCCAGTCAGGGTCCCAGCGACTAGTGCACACAGCCCCCCCCACGTGCCAAAACCTACAAATATGCAGTCAAAGCAGAGCTACAGCCGAGCAGGGCAGATACTGTAGCTGCAATGACATTGATAAGCAGATTAGTTAATCTGTTGCAGCCTTTACAACACACACACTCCCCTTCTAGTTGTAATACAGGCAGTTTTATCAGTCATCTGTCCTTGACAGAATTACTTGTTGATATAGGTCTACCTGCCAAGTTAGTAAACAACAGCTTACCCGGTCTCTCAGACAAATTCAGGCAGTGGATATAATTACAGTGGCTTAAACATGAAGACTGAAGAAATACACCCCATAATATGCTGAGCTGACTAAAAGTGGTCACAGACCGTACACACCCTGAGGGGTATTCTACGAAGTGAGGTTCCAGGCTTACCCAGGTTCGGTAACTTCAGGAGTTACCACTGATCTCAAAACAATGTCACTTCAGAAGCAATATATGTTTAAGTAATTTAGCAGACTTAAATAATACATGCAGTAATTAAAGTGTTCTTTTTGAGCTCAGCGGTTACTCCCAAAGTTACGGAGGTAAACCAGTACCCTTGCTTCATAGCACACCACTCTGGTCTAGCTCAGGTCGGAAGTAAGTGCTTGAGGTATGGTTGGTTACTGTGGACTTCTTACCAGGGCAAACCAGTAGTCCCAACCTGGAGGCACATGTTCCACACCCCCTGCGTTTGGGTTCCCATACTGAGGGAGGGATGGGGAGAGAGAGAGAGAGAGAGAGAGAGAGAGAGAGAGAGAGAGAGAGAGAGAGAGAGAGAGAGAGAGAGAGAGAGAGAGAGAGAGAGAGAGAGGAGAGAGGAGAGAGGAGAGAGAGGAGAGGAGAGAGAGAGAGGAGACAGACAGATAAATAGTAAACATTAGTGAAATGAAAATAAGTCAGCAGAATGTAATGAGAGGAAGGGAAGGTTGAGTTATGCCTGCAGAAATTCTTCAGCAATACAATGTGAATGCAATGTGAAAACAGATCTGCTATATGAACACGGAGTTCAGAAAATTCCTGTGGCTAAAAGACAAACAGCTATAGTCATTCAGGCAAATACCTCTGGTCATTTAGAAGTGAATGAGTTAAGAAATGTACCCAGGGTTTCTGAGACATATCTCTCAAAACCCTGATACGCAGCAGCTGTGAGGCAAAAAAGCAACATAGCTGGGGAGGGAAAAAGGCCAACACCTACTAAAGGAACAGAATACATAAAGTGTACATCCAAATGTAGCTAGATTTAGTCTCAACTTAATAAGGCCTGTGTGGAGAAATAAAGACTACCTCTCGGGAATCTTTAAGGAATACTCCACGAGGGAGAGTTGGGTTGGCGCAGGCCCCGAGAGAAAGACAAACAGCACACCCACAGGTCAAAAGTGTGCTCCTTCAGAAGTGCACTCCTACCTCGTTGAGATATTTGCCAGCGAAGAAGGTCTGGTAGTAGCTCTTCTGCAGCAGGGCGGGGAAGGTCCCTGGCTCCTGGCTCTTCTGCCAGGCTTGACTGCTGCAGTTGCCCTCCAAGGTGTTGTTGATTACATGGTGGTTGTGGGGGTACTTTCCCGTCAGGATGCTGGCACGACTCGGACAGCACAGCGGACTAGCAACAAACTGGGAGGGAGGGAGAGAGAGAGAGAGAGAGAGAGAGATGCACGGTAGTGTGTTTATCTCAAATGCAGCTAAATATGAGCAATACATATAACTTGAACAATTAAATGTAATGCTGAACAAAATAAGACAGTATGAATGTTGTTAAGTAATTGTAAAGTGAAGCAAAGGGAGGTGTGTTTATATTCCACAAACACTTGATAAATGCCACAAACAAAGCTTGGATGATTGTGCATGATGCTGAATTAACCCATGAGCAGCACTAGTGATTTGTGTGAAGTGACTTGAAGCCGCCAACTTCAGAGGAATTAAAGTGGTAACAAGTGTGTGTAAACACAGTTTACTGTAACATTTTGTAAAAACAAAAACAGTGTACAATACAAAAAATACTGCATAATATATTGCATAAGATCCATATTTCAATCATAGTCAACAACATTGCAATGGTAGTGTACTGTACAGAAAGGCCTATTTCAATTCCAATTCAATTAAAAAAATCAATGTGAATAGTAAAAATAGTTTTAAACTCACCGCATTGGTAAAAGTGATTCCAGAATCACCTATTAACTTTCTTGTCTTGTTAAGTGGAACCTGCAAAGAGGGTGCAGACGTTTTTGTGGCGTAGTTTATTCGCACGAGTCACAAATCAGTCTAATTTAACACAACAAAGATAAACTAATTCAAACCCTTTTAACTTACCATGCCACCCATATCAGCGTCTAAATCATCTGTTAATATCAAAACAATGTTGGGTTTCCTGTACATTGTGACCACAACAGGCAGGCTATTTAAGAACAAAGTGACGCAGATAAGGCTAAAATGTAATAACTTCCGCAGATGTAATCGAATCGAGGCCATTTCTGCGGCGTAAATAAAAACAGACGCGCCTAAGTGATATATTGGCTCTTCAAAGGTCAATAGAAGCGTGAAATGTTGTTGAGAAAATTCCGCCTCACGAAGAACCCTACACAGTCCCTTCTCGTCTAACTGTGCAAAACACTTCCCTTTTCCTAGTCATGTGCTGTCTACGGACGGAAATCCAGGTCAGGTGACGAGACCGGCTGCGCGCTCACAACGTTTGGGATGATGTCACTATTACTCAGGACTTTTTGTTATACCTTGGTGTTTTGCAGATGAAAAAAGTAAACATTGTATGTTTAAACCGGCTGTTAATACAGCATTAGTTGTATTGCAATATATGTTTAATTATTACAATAACACAAAATTAAACCATCCCATTTATCTCACTCTCCTATTCATAAGGAAAGTATGGATGGGTGCATAATTCATCTGATTTTTTAAAAAATCTATTAGCCTGCCAATACTATACTTAGGTCTATTCAATCCGTTAAAGAAGTAGATCTCCTTTTTTGAACAGGCTAGACTACCTGCGTGTCACCCGTGAAGCGAAGCGAGCCTGCATTTCACCTGCTGTCAGCACAGCGAAGGTCTTCAGAAACTTTTTTGCCTGCCGGGCAAACTTGTGAGAGGGTTGCTACCATTCTCGTCTAGAGTGGCGTACAGTCAGGTCTATTTACAAGAGATCAGGAAGGAAGCACGCTGGTCAGTGAGGGCTGAAGACAACCTAGCCCAAAGTATGGAATGCACCCGGAACTTCAGTTCCTTCTGGCCAAATTGAAAAGCGCGTCGTAAGGCGCAATGTAGCCTACCTGCTGCGGCTATAACTACGTATGCATGAGCTGGCAACATGAGACTGGTACGTCTGAAGTAGCCTAACGTGCGAGTCTCTGCTAATCATGTCGGAGGTGCAGGTAGGCGATAATGAACTGAAAGAAATCGACATATGTGACGAAGACATTTGTTCAGAGGGTGAAAGTGGAGTGTTTGTAAACTCTGCATCTTACACGGACACGTTCACCGCGTTTCAACAATGGACTTTACCAAGCCAAACACAGACTGATGGCAACTTTCACAGGACGACTTCTGAAAGTACCACCACCTGGGCCACAGGTACATTCCAGGGGCCAACTCCGTTCCATTCCAACTCAGTACCGAACGACGGAGTAAACACCGATGTGGAAAACTGTCTTAGTAGCAATGAACATCTGGAAGACAACAGGCCCAGAACCGTGTCCCGAACTTCTATCGTGGACTGCTTGCTGGTGGAACTTTATGACACCTACAGTAGCAACAAAAGAAATGTGGACAGCTTGGATAGTTCCACCGAAGCATCTGGTTCAGACGCGTTTTTTGGACGGAGTACCTCCGGGTCCAATTTCCTGCAAGAACTTCAAGAAAAGCATACCAGGAGACATCAAATGAAATACCTTTACCAAAAAGGTAAGATTAAAGTGTCTGCAAAAGCTTATTCCTAGAAAAAATACTTTCATTTTGAACAGCACTTGATTTAGTAGTCTACTGTTTATCCTCTCAAACGTCTTTTTGTCACGTCGGCGTGACAGGTGGATACATTCCTTTGTAAAACAGGTGCGGATCGGCATAGCTGTTGGGAATAGTCATAGGCTCTGTAAGACAACAGTGTTTTTCAAAAGAATGATTGCTTGACAGTTGAACCTAGATATACAGGTACTTCAGTTCTGTCTATTGTTTCAGGCAAGGAAAACAATTTTGTTTTCTTATGTTCAAGCTAATTAGGTAGGCTACAGCATACTCAATGAATTAGAACAAGGTCTTTGAAGTAGACCTTACAGTATGATATGATCTCACATGTCCAAAGATAAAAAGGGTTTGATACATTTCATAATAGCCCATGAATACCTTTAGACACTCATTTATGTACGTTTCTCACATCATACTGAATTTTTACATGTATTTGTTTAGCTGGTCCAATATTTGCCCACCTCAGGCCTTCTTTGTCTCTGTGGCTTGGGTTTCCCAGCAGGAGAGAGTTGAGCACCATGGCCCATTAAACAGTTATATTCCCTCAGTAAAGGACAGAAGAGTCATTCATCACCCCCCCCCCCCCTACACACACACACACACACACAAACACACACACACACACACACACACACACACACACACACACACACACACACACTACCCCAACAACAAACCAGGAAAGAGAAAATGACAGCAGGCCTAGCATCAGTGGTCATCTGAGGTCATTGTAATTACTGTAATGTAGACCTGACCTTGATTTATTGGGTATTTATGCATTGATGATCACTCTACTGTTTACATATGGCAGGCATGTTTGATAAGTCTAATAAGACTCTAAGATGCTGTGAAATTTGATCACAATGATTGGAGGCAAGATGATGATGCATGGTCACTAATCAGCAATAAATAGCAGTTAGTTGATTGTTTATTTGTTGATGGCATTTTAGTTGTAGCACATATTTAGCACATTTTAAATATCCCTAGTAACCATAATTAATTGTTTGCTTACTTATGTCCTTAGTAAATACCACAGATAGATGCCTTTCATATGTCTGAATTTATATTCTAAATAAAAAAAAATGAATTACATGATTGAAGTATAGATTGCTTATAATCATTAACTATTTAAAATATTAGGCATGCATTAGCTGATGGACAATGATGACTCATGTTTTTGTCTTGCTTCTGATCCAGACCGGGAGGAATTGAAGTGTATTATCCAGGAGATGAACTATCGCATCAGCATCCAGTCCGCTAAGCTGGTGCGTCTGCTGAAGAGGAAGGACCGCCTTCACGGAAAGTGCCAGAAGAACTACGACGTCATCACGGCGTGCCTGCAAGCCATGTCTCAGAAAAGACGTGCGTTTGATGAGTACTGTACACTCTTTTGATTGTTTACTTCTGCCCTTGTTGATATATGGCTGTTTCCTGCTGTTCCGAAAGCTAATCAATTCATGGTACAGTCTGGTTCTCCAGTTCTCCGCTCTGTGTGTGAGAGAGAGAGAGAGAGAGAGAGAGAGAGAGAGAGAGAGAGAGAGAGAGAGAGAGAGAGAGAGAGAGAGAGAGAGAGAGAGAGAGAGAGAGAGAGAGAGAGAGAGAGAGAGAGAGAGAGAGAGAGAGAGAGAGAGAGAGAGAGAGAGAGAGAGAGAGAGAGAGAGAGAGAGAGAGAGAGAGAGAGAGAGAGCTTGTAAAATGATGTGCATGAGTGTGTAAGAGGAGGGAAAGCTGGGGTGTGTGTGTGTTTTCATAAAAAGTTAAGGTCAGTCCTGACTCTGTGGCTGAGCCGTAAACAAGTTTCCAGCATGTTGCATGAGGTCCACGGAAGGAAGAGGTGTAATTTGATTGGCTGTTGAGCTCAAATACCAATAAGCTCACCAGAGTGGCACTCTCTGCCTTTTACAAAGCAACTCCATAGACATAGTTTTTATTGATTACGGAGCTTTAATCTCCAACACATGTCTTGTTACCATATTTATTTATATAATCAACATCTTCCTGCGTAATATTTATTTATGGGGTTGTTTGGACTTAATGTAATAAATTAGAGGGTGTGAAGTTACCTTGTAAGTCTATCTGCCAGCCTTTGTGTGCGTAGTCATGACAATAGTCACAGAGAGAATAGTGGCATAGTGCTGTTTGTGGGTTTTGCAAGGAAATAGCAGGATAAAGAGATTAAGCTTCAAGTTAAGCCTGTATGCTGTATGCTGTATGCATTTGTTCTGGCCAAGCCAAAAGATCTTCCTTTGAGTACTCCGTCTCCTTTTACTACTGGAACTCTAGTAAAACCTAATGGCTTGAGTAAGTATGTATGTAATGTTGGAGTGTGTGTGTGTGTGTGTATGTGTTTTAATATAAACCTAAAAATATCCTTAGTACCACAAAACAATATGATATCTAGTTACATTGACTGTAACAGTAAGGCTTTACATTTGTTCTCTCTGCCCTATAAACACTTTTACAGCTTAGTGCAAATACATTACAGAATAGGCATTTTCCTATATCTTCCCTCTCTCCTTTACATAAAATTAACAGTTCATTATTTGTAGATGCTGTGAGGTGTGACATTACAGCAGATGCCAAATATTGACAGCGAAGCACAGACAAATGGCAAATAGGTGGAGTGCGATGTGGTGCCATGGCTGGAAGCTAGGGTTTTCCAGCACCAGTCTAGATATAAGCGAACGTATCTGGCCCAGTGCAGGATCATATCTGGGCAGGAGTTGTTCTATTATTTCATCATCATTTATTTATTTTATTTAGCAGACACTTTTATCTAAAGGGACTTGGGGAATAACATTCAAGCTACAATGCAGAGGAGACCTTAGGCAACACTGCAAATTAGTACTAGTCCAAGTGTCCAAGTACAAGTTCTAGTCAAAGTGTAGTTAAAGGAATAGAGGACCAGGGCAGGGTCTGTTCTAGTGCTCTTGTGCTCTTGAGGCCTTGTGTTTTAGAGCTCTTGTGCTCTTGAGGCCTTGTGTTCTAGAGTCTTTGGTGTCCTCACTGGATTCTTTGGGAAATAATCATTAGTGTCTTATCTGTGGCTAAGATATGGGGTGGGGGCAGTCGGAATAGAACCTAATACTGAAGCAAATGATGAAACTGATCTGGGCTGCTCATTACAGAACATGAGGACGTCCAGATGCGTCCAAGAGTCTTGTTTTCTTGTTCTTCTCACTGAATTGTTTTTTGTTATTCTTTTTGCCTACATGCAGCGTGACAACTGCTAACACACAGGTACAGTGAATAATCATTACCCTGAGGAAACTGATGACTCTCTCCTCTAATTTTTACACTCTGTGTCTGGATGCATGATGATCTCCAGTATATGATGTCTTTTCTCTGAATGAAATGTCACTTAGATCACTGCATTGTTATGTTATGCAAGATGTCATTGTCAAGCAACTGTGGGGTTATAAACTTCATTCATAGAAAACACAGATTAAGTCTGCCTACTCATATCCAGGAACAAGATCACTTGGTATAATCCTTAATTCTTAATGTGTGTGTGTGTGTGTGTGTGTGTGTGTGTGTGTAAAACGCTTACATTTTCATCTTTCATTTCCTCTATATCAGTGTAAGCAGTAGAGGAGATTAACAGCCCACTGCTACCGCTTTTGGTAGTCAAAGATTAATTATAATGCAATTTTGCAAATATTCTTCTGTGTTTTGAAGGGGTGGGTGGGACTGGGGGTATTCTTCCCTGTATCTGATGCCTGGGCTCACACAGAGATGCATCATGGGAAGCGTAAGACCTCCGAAAGGCATAATATATTATTCATCTACTGGAGCCGGGACTATAAATAGCTGGTCTGTGTTTGTTTCGGTTATCTTGAGATGCGGCCTCACCCTCTTCTGCCTGGGTGACTTTGCGTTTTTATTTTAAAATGTTTTTGTTCTCTGTTGGCCATCTTCTGTCCTGAGAACTCTCTAGATAAGCCCTTTGCAGTGCAAATATAGGAACATGGAAAATAAATGGAACCCACAAATATGGATTTGCATTTTTCTGATGCTTATTTCCCTGCTTTTGTCTTCTGTCCTTTCTGTCGTTTTAATCTTATGTGAGTTATGAGTGAGTGAAAGGGTAGACTTTGTAAGCACGTTGATTATCTTTAAGCATGTTCATTATAGAACCTGCTGGAGAGTCTTTTGTGTGGCATGTCCCCTGTTCCATCATGGTTTCCTCCTCACTGATATTATATTTGGATTCCTGAAGTCTATAAGGAATTGCTTTTGTGTTTATGGATGCCGTTTTCTTGGACATTATTGTTTCCTTGTTCATTGTGGTGTTTGGATAGTGACAATGTTTAGTTTTCCTGCCGAAGTCATTACCTACAAGGCAAGTTTAATTTACCGACAGCTGATCAGTCTGACTCTCTCTCTCTCTCTCACACACTCACACACACAGCCTCTCTCTCTCTCTCTCTCTCTCCTCTCTCACACACACACACACACACACACACACACACACACACACACAGCCCCCTCTCTCTCACACACACTCACACACACAGCCTCTCTCTCTCACACACACACACACACACACACACACACACACACAGCCCCCTCTCTCTCACACACACTCACACACACAGCCTCTCTCTCTCACTCACACACACACACACACACATACACAGCCTCCCTCTCTCTCTCACTCACACACACACACACACACACACACACACACACACACACCCAGCCCCCTCTCTCTCTCACACACACTCACACACACAGCCTCTCTCTCTCACTCACACACACACACACACACACATACACACAGCCCCCCCTCTCTCTCTCTCACACACACGCAGCCTCCCTCTCTCTCCCTCTCTCTCTCTCACACACACACTCTCACACACACACATACAACGACCCTAGCTCCTCTCTCTCTCTCTCTCTCTCTCTCTCACACACACACACACACACACACACACACACACACACATTTTTAGTGACGCTGCTTATGTGGGTGTACACCATAGACATCATCCTGCTAGAGCGCGATGCAGCAGCCGTTTCCCAGATTGCAGATGCTCCTTTGGTGGTCGTGAATGGCTAATTTGGTTTGTTGGGGGGTTTGTATGTATGATAGCATACTGCATTAGGTCCAGTCTTTTTTAGATGTATTGAAATTACTGACCGATTTTATTATTAACCGTTCGTGGGCGTACAGCGCAGTCCTATACAACGTTGTCCTTTATCAATTAGATCGATTACCTCGCCATCTTCCTCCGACGCGAAGAGTTGATTTGTACACGGATGCCGACGTGGTTCCTCTGTGACACCGGCTTCATGTAAATGCAATAGCCCTAAGAAAAAAAACACCAATTGAGGGGCAGGGAGTAGGCTACATCAGCCACAGCGGAGGGAACAAAACGGACCTCGTCTGTTTCCAGACGTCCTCCCCAGATGAAGCAAGACAAGTTTGTAATTTCCAGAAGATCAAGAACAGCTTTGCGAAACAAGCGAGAGAATCCTGGCGGTGTCGGCAACATCATCAGCAATGTCCTCAAGAAACGCAACAGCATCTCCCGAAGTGCACCGAGATTGCTCTGCACCTTGGAGCCAGGTGACCGCAGTACATAAGATACCTACAGTAGACTGGTGGAGAGATTGTTGACATTTTAAATTAGCCCACTGAGCCAATGTCCAGTGTATAATTTGCTTCAGTAGTGCGTGTCCCTATTTTAAACTTTAGTGAGTTTTTATCATTAGACTATGTTTGTCGTTTCCCGTATCTTAAGGACTTCCTTGTCAATATGGGTACATTTTATGGACATTCACGATCGTGGTCTGATTACATGTGAATGGAATAAGAGCCATTTCTGCCTGTATATCCTGCTGCATTTATTTAAAGTTTGCATAGTAATTGTGCTTCCCCAGTTCTCGGCATTTCGTTTGCAAGTGCTTTCATCCTTTCAAAGAGGGAGGGCTTCGGCGATAGTAATCATGTAATCCCTGTCTGCGAGGGCAGGGAACTGTAGCCTACCGAAAACTCTATTCAAATATGGTACCGTGGCTCTACCGGTGCACACTTAGCGCGAGTTGATGGAGGACACAGACTCAGACACAGGTCGTGTATTGTTTGAATTAATTCATTAGAAACTTTAATATACCGAAATACACGCTGTCAAGTGATAAGGACGTTGTGGTTGTATGGCAGTAGCTGTATCTTTAGCGTCAAAGACAGGAGCAATGGCCGCTGCTGTGGTTGCCTGTCAGCCAAATCGAGACGAACTTTCTAATCACAGACTATTTTTTCCTCAGGGTATCTGTTATCATGTTTCCGGTTATAGCCCTATCAGAATCGATATGTTACTAAAGTAGAGAGCAGGTTCATTTCTGTGGCTTTGTGATGCTTTCGCGAGAGGAATTAGAGGCGGAAGTGGAGAATCAGTACCATCACGAACTGGACAGCGACATTTATCAACAAATCTCATCCAGAGACTGAATCTGATCTTATGGTGTGGAGTTTTGGCTGGCTTCTAATGCATCTATCGGACAAGAAACCATACATAGAAGGAGAGAAAGCAACTAAACTTAAGGAGATATGTAATATTAAAAATGATAGTGTCGGTCAGTAGGCTATAGGGTATGACGTCTTTCACTGTAACTTGTTAAACCCTCCCCCTTGCCTTTTCGGCTAGCGGGCCTGATGTCAAAGCAAGCTGTCTCCAATTTGAATTAATTTATTATTGATCGTTCCTTTACCTTTCTTGAGAACTCTGAACAGGAAAAGATCAAGTTCGCTAATGGGCTAAAGAGCAGCATCGTAGGCCTAGGCTAATCAAAGGAAATCAGATTTAAGTAGGCTTTGCGGGGTCGATAAAGTGATGGGCATTTGCTCCGTCTAAGTGAAGGGGTAGGGCAAGGGAGGGTGTTCTCATCTTGGCGAAATGACATTAACCTTTCACAAGGGAAGTGTTTTTATGTTTAACCCAAATGACCTTGCTTCCTTTTAGCCTCTGATCCCTGTTGTTTCCCCTCTTGCCTTGTAGGAGTTGACACGAGGCTGAAGTTTACGATCGAACCCTCGCTCGGGAAAAATGGCTTCCAGCAGGTGAGTGATGAGCATCAATGTGGGCTATCCTGCTGGGAAATTGTGTGATCCTACATGAAGATGCACCATTACAGTCAATGTAGGAATCACTTTTATAAGCAACTTGACAAAAAACACAAAATGGCACATGACGAACTGAGATAAGAGTGTATACCCTTTGAATTGTAGTAAACTGTTTTTCATAGACTCATAGGCCATTCAGCCACTCACCTTAGTGCCTGTCAATAATCTAGCAGCAACATTACAGGCTACTTACTGTAAATGGACATATGAATCAGTGACCTTCTCCTATATGGCCAGTACAGGTCTATGGCACTCTTGGAGGCATAAGACGATGCACTCTTGTGCCATTGAAACACTTTTCCTTTAACATCCCAGATAGCAAGAGGCTGGTGGACCACTGTCGGTCCATTGGGGGCATAGCTGGCGGTCCGCTGGCGGGTTGCACACAAATTGGCCAATATTTTGCCACTACTGGTCCAAAATCTTTTTAATTTGTTCAGTTTACTCCATCCATATATAATTTTATTAACTTTTCTTAATATTCATGACAAGTTAAATTTAAAGAGATGGTGGTCCAACATTGGTGATCAGAGTGTGCGACTACCCAGTCCTAATTCTTAATTCTTGGCTACACCGTCAAGGTTAATGTCGTTAAAGTCACTGAAGGAGGAGAATAACTACCTGGATTGTGTGTTGGGATGCCTTCCATAACAGCATTGTGAGGTGTTTATTTCCTCGTCTAATGGGCTCTGTCCTCTGCAGTGGTTCGACGCCCTCAAAGCCGTGGCCAGACTCCCAACTGGGATCCCCAAGGAGTGGAGAAAGAGGGTACTGGTTTTAAATTAGTTTTATAGTATTATTATATGTTTTAAAAAAATGTATTGATATCGCAATATTTCTTTTGTAATTCTACACTATTTCTATTATAATTCAAATAACATATAAGAAAGGGCTTGATCCCATCCCCTGGTATCTTGACAGAATAATGAACTGCATTTCATTTCATCTCATCTCTCACTGGAGCATAGATGATGAGGCTTCTTCTTAAAGTCATTGCATTATGAAGAAAGTAACTAAATTGTACAGTATATTAACACTTTTGTACTGATTGTGTTAATTAGGTTTGGTTGACCCTGGCTGATCAGTACATCCACAGCATATCTATAGATTGGGAGAAGACGCTTCGATTTGCCTTTAACGACCGGAGTAACCCTGACGATGACACTCTTGGAATTCAGATCGTTAAGGTAGTAAACTATTTCTTGCATTTTTTTTTCCCGCTTCCCTTCTTTTAAAAGTTCAGGGCCTTGGTGCATTGCATTTATTCCACCAAAAACACAGTTACGTTGGCGTTGAATCTGTTTTCATGTGGCATCGCGTGGACCCTGTATACGGAAGGACACCACTAGCTCCTACGGTGCTTTTCCAAGCCTTTGGATTGTTTTGTTTACATTGGATTGAGCAGTCGGAGAATAGATTCAGGATCATCGGATCAATAGGGAAGCTGAAGGGATAGTAAAGGAGATCGAGGCGTCAGCACAGCAGTGTTTCAGGTGGCGATATGGTATAAATGGGACCAGGTGAGTCACAAAGCCAGCTCTCTACCTTACCATTCTGCAGTATATACATGTAGGGCAGGGTGTGTGGGTAGCATGGCCTGGGGATTGATTTCTTGTGTGTGTGTGTGTGTGTGTGTGTGTGTGTGTGTGTGTGTGTGTGTGTGTGTGTGTGTGTGGCTCTTGACCTATAAGATTACATAAACTTTTGTGTGTTCAAGGGAGCAAGGCAATAGATTTGTTGATTTGTTTTGGATACATCAGCAGTGATTTAATTTACTTTAACAATCAGTCTATTATTCTAAGTTGTACAGTGCAACCGGAAAGTTTTCAGACCCTTTCAAGTTTCAAAGGATCTCTGGATCTGAATTCTCTCAACCTTGTGGCTTGGTTTTCACTCTGACATACACAATCAACTGTGAGACCTTATATAAAGAGATGTGCTAATAATCCTAATAATGTTCAATGAATTAAATTAGGCCCAAGTGGACTCCAGTCAAGTTGTAGAAGCATCTCAAGTGCTTCTTCAAATATATTGCTGTCAGTGCAGTGAAAAATATAAATTCAAATACTTCAAATATATTGTTGTCAGTGCAATGAAAAATATAAATTCATATACTTCAAATATATTGTTATCAGTGCAATGCAAAGGTTTCTGGTTACCCCATCTTCAGTGCACACTCTGAAGCAGACACAGACATGTGCAGAGCTGATACAGTGTGCGCAATGGAGAGCCATGGCCACCGGCAAAATGAGTGGACAGCGTTGCGTGTAGCCTACAGGCAGGATGTTTGCACAGGGTCTGTGCGTCAGCCCAGAGCAACTAATGGAAACCAGGCGGGTGTTTGTCTTTGTGTGTGTGTGTGTGTGTGTGTGTGTGTGTGTGTGTGTGTGCGCGCACGCGCGTGTGTGTGTGTTTGTGTGCCTGGCACAAAAGGAGATTGTGATTCATCACCTGTGGTTCACGTGTGTGTGTTTTTGTGTCCGGTATGTAAGGGCATTACCTGTGGTCTGTGTGTGTGTGTGTGTGTGTGTCACTGAGGGACAAAGTTCACTTCTGTCTTTCGCTGTCACTAATATCCAGTCTAATTTACATTACATTGCTTGATATCTCTGTCCCTCTCTGTCTCTCTCTCTTAATATCCTGTATCTATTATGAATAATTATGCAATCTGAGTAATAAACCTGAGTGAATAAACCTACCATCATTTATGCTGATGGATTTATCGATGTGCCACATGGTTAGAAAAACTGATTAATTGCTCACTTTCTTTCTGTCTCTTGTCCACATAGATCCTATTGTGACCTTTCTTTTTCTCATTCTCTCTCTGTCTCTTTCTTTGTCTTTCTCTCTTCCTCTCTTTCTCTCATTTTTTTTTCTCTTTTCTCATTATTTCTCTTTCTCTCCATCTCTTTGATTCAGTCTTTTAGTAACTGTACCCTCCCCATCTCCCTCTCTCCCTCTATCTCCCTTTCCATCCCCATCTCTCTGATATGACCTTTTGGTAACTGTATCCTCCCCATTCCATCTCGTCCTCCTTGTAGGACCTGCACCGTACGGGCTACAGTTCCTACTGTGGCCAGGAGGGGGAGCAGGACCGGGTGGTGCTGAAGAGGGTGCTGCTTGCCTTCGCCCGCTGGAATAAGACGGTGGGCTACTGCCAGGGCTTCAACGTGCTGGCCGCCCTCATCCTGGAAGTCACGGAGGGCAATGAGGGAGACGCACTCAAGGTATGGACAGACGCAAGGTGGACGCTCTTGGGGTGATGGCTAAGGAGCTGGGCTAGCATGCAGTAGTTGGTGGGTTCGATTCCCGGCTTCCACTGTCTTGCCCTAGAGCAAGGCACTTAACCCTGAGTTGCTCTGAGGGACAATGGCCCTTGTAATATGATTGACATACGTAAGTCGCTTTGGATAAAAGTGTCTGCTAAATTTATAAATGTAAATGTAGGTTGGTCAATTATGTAGATTTCTACCAAAGGAAGGAAGAGGACTGGATTTTGTTGCTGCTGCTGCTGCTGTGTGTGTGTGTGTGTGTGTGTGTGTGTGTTATTTTATTTTAGGTTTACTGACCGCAGCATGGATCTATACACGGGAAAGATGTACTGTGTGTACCTTTCATTGTCCTAGAGATCAATAGCTATCTGCACTCTGCTGAATAAACAAAAAAGCATAAATAATGCAGGTCTCTTGTAAGTCATACAGCATATGCCCCAAGCCGTGTTCACTTACATGTTCAACCGGCTGCAGTCAGAATGCACTGCTGAGTCGATGGATATTTGTAAAGTTTACCAACATCAGCAGCAGCCCAGTTTTGTCTGCACAGCAAGTGCATCCCCACATCATGACCTCCCCTGAGATCTCTGTCTCTCAGCCAGCTGAAGGCCATGCAGTATTTGAGAGCTCGACCTGCTCCAGATTAAGATTTTTCAAGTTAGTGTACAAGGTGCTATTATGATAATATGTGTCTTATGATAATTATGATAATCTTTATTTATATAACACTTAACAAGGTACAAATATATGACATTATACAGTGCTCATAGGTTTACACAAACATGCTAAAGTTTTTATTTTTTTATTCCTCTTATTAGTCAACTTTAGCATAGGTGTGTAAATTTATGAGCACAACTGTATATGTATATTTTGTTTTGAAGGCATTATTTACTGTGAGACTGTTTTCAAACCATATATTATTGTATATTCAGAATTCACAACAATTTTAACTTTGAATGATGAAGTAGATCTTAACCCAGTCAGCTGCCTAATGTCTGGTAGTGCTAACTCTTCCAGGTCTTTTGTAAATGTTCGTTTGTGTTTTCCACTTTCTCATTGTTGCTTATAGGATGATATTGATAGTTGTAGGGGGTGATCTACCTGATTGATAAGGTGTTGCTTATTTGATAATATTGATGGTTGCAGGTGATGATCTACTTGATCGATAAGGTGTTGCCTGACAGTTACTTTGCCAATAACCTGCGGGCTCTTTCCGTCGATATGGCTGTGTTCCGAGACCTGCTAAGGCTCAAGCTTCCAGAACTTTCACAGCACCTACACCACCTGCAAAAAGCAGCCAATCGGGAGGGAGGAGGTGAGTCATGTGACCCCTGAGGAGCATGTGTATCAACTCTCCTTATATGTTTTGTAATGAATTCCAGCTGTCTGGAAGTGCCTGAATCTAGGCGTTTGTGTT
Organism: Alosa alosa; assembly: GCF_017589495.1. Taxonomy (NCBI): domain Eukaryota; kingdom Metazoa; phylum Chordata; class Actinopteri; order Clupeiformes; family Clupeidae; genus Alosa; species Alosa alosa. The sequence continues at coordinate 24,417,234 of NC_063205.1, read as the reverse complement.
GTGTTTTGGGAATAACCTGCTAGTGGAAAGATTGGCACAATTCTGTTTGCCTTTGATATCACAGAATCTGATAAGACCACAAGTCATAACAAACAGCTCTACTTTTGCTTTGATTCATGAAGGCAGTTTTTTTTGTATACTGTATCTTCATTTTATGTCATCAATTTAAAATAGATTGTAAGTTAAAGTGTGGCATTGGTAGAACAATTCCAGATTGTCATGATAATTGATCTCATTGATGATAATTGATGTTTTTACTTCTCATCTGCTTTTTCTGTGTGTGTGTGTGCGCGCGCGTGTGTGTGTGTGTGTGTGTGTGTGTGTGTGTGTGTGTGTGTGTGTGTGTGTGTGTGTGTGTGTGTGTGTGTGCGTTGACCTCCACCCACAGGCAGCTACGAGCCCCCTCTGACCAACGTGTTCACCATGCAGTGGTTCCTCACCATGTTCGCCACCTGCCTGCCCCGCCACACCGTGCTCAAGATCTGGGACTCCGTCTTCTTCGAGGGCTCTGAGGTCCTGCTCAGGGTGGCCCTGGCCATCTGGGCTAAACTGGGAGAGTGAGTCCACTCTCTGTGTGTGTGTCTGTGTGTCTGTGTGTGTCTGTGTATGTGTGTGTGTGTGTGTGTGTGTGTGTGTGTGTGTGTGTGTGCGTGTGCTGCTATGCCACAATTCTCTTCTCATCATGTCCCTGTCTTTGCTCCAGGAAAGTGGAGCATTGCTACTGTGTGTGTGTGCATGGTATGATTCTCTCCTCATCATCATGTCTCTGTTCTTCCCTTGCTCATTTATGTGTGTGTGTGTGTGTGTGTGTGTGTCCAGGAGAGTGGATTACTGCCACAGTGCGGACGAGTTCTACAGCACCATGGGCTGCCTCACACAGGAGATGCTGGAGCACAACCTCATAGACTCCAATGAACTTATGCAGGTAAGGCTGTGTGTGTGTGTGTGAGCCTGGTGGGATAGGAAAGGGGTGGGATGTGATACTGACATTGAAAGTATTTATTTGTTTACATTTGTTGTGCTTTTCTAACATTTTCTTCTATTGCAACACTGATGTAACCGGTTGTAACCACAGTTTGCCTCTAGGTTCCATATCTGACTCTATCTCTCTCTCCCTCTCTCGGTCTCTCTCTCTCTCTCTCACACTCTCTGTCTCTCTCTCTCTCTAGACGGTGTACTCCATGGCTGTCTTCCCATTTCCCCAGCTTGCTGAGTTGAGAGAGAAGTACACCTATAACATCACACCCTTCCCTGCTCCCGTCAAGGCTAACTCACGGTATGCCCACCGCACCACTACTTCATACCTGTTACACCTGTCACACTCACGGTACGCTCACCGCACCACCACCTCACACCTATTACACCTGTCACACTCATGCTACACCCACTACATCACACCTATTACACCTGTCACACTCATGGTACACCTACTACCTCACCCCTGTTACACTCACGGTACTCCCACTACCTCACACCTCTACCACTATCAATGCTAACGCTGGACAGACTCTGTAGGATTCTGGCCTGATCCTATCTTGGACTCAGATGGACCCGATAGATAGAATAGATAGTCTGGGCCAAATTACCTTTGAATCGCTCATCACACAGTTTGTTTACGCTCCGGCTGCCTGATTAGAGAAAGTGATAACAAAGCTTCCAACAAAGCCAGTCTGTCTCAGCCCGAGGGGCCGGGCTACTGCACTGATGATAACAGATCTTAATAGAGCGATGTGTTGCTTATGCTTGGGGCAATACACCTGCACCGTCTTCCCCCTCCCTGCTCTAGTCGAGTCACACAACAACAACAAGAACAACAACAACTTGCATTTATATAGCGCTTTATCATCAAGGCACCCAAAGTGCTTACCTACGAAGGGGGAACCTCACTAACCACCAACAACGTGTAGCACCAACCTGGGAGATGTGATGGCAGCCATTATGCACCAGAACATGCACCACTCACCAGCTTGAGGTGAAGAGGGAGGAAATGACTGAATTACACCGGGGGATGATTACGGAGCAGATTGAACCAGGGGGGTATTCCAACTACCTGGTTTAGTGACCAACCTGGTTGAGTTAACTCCGAGTAAGTGGTAAACCTTCTACAACAAGAGCCCTATGGCATTGTTTTGTGAGGAGAATTAAGCCATACAGCTCTTCTATTAGGAGGTTTACACCTTACTCTGAGTTAACTTACCCAGGTTTGTAAAAACAAGGTGTTTTATAACTTGTATTACTTGTACTTTTATAACATGTCAACTGGAGCACACCGAGTAACCCCTTTAAGGAGTTTTTTTATTTTATTTAAAAAAATGCACCCCTGCCAGGCCTCACCTCACCACTCACACTTGAGGTGGAGAATGAGACACAGTGACAGCAGAGGCCCTTCAGGCACCTGTAGGATCCCCATGAAGGGACAAGAGACAAGAGTTTCTTGAAGCGAGGAGCGTCTCTTTGTACATGGGTCAGGTCGTAGTGTTTTTCCGTGTCGATGCAAATTGACATGCAAATGTATGAGGCCCTTGGCAAGCTGTCAACGATCAGATATTCAACCGAGTTCACATTCGCATGACTGGCAGGCGGTGTGTAGACACTGGGGTTGAATAAAACACTCTCGATAGTGTAGTGTGTGGTGTATTGTAGAGGTGTACTCTCATTTGGGTTGAATGAAACACTCTCGTTAGTGTAGTGTGTGGTACATTGTAGAGGTGTACTCATTTGGGTTGAATGAAACACACTCGATAGTGTAGTGTGTGGTGTATTGTAGAGATGTACTCATTTGGGTTGACCGTGCTCTTTCTGTGTCTTCCTCAGTAACTAATGCAAAAGAAAAAGGTCCAACCCCTGGAGCACAGATTCTCTGTTGCTATTTATTTGTTAATATACTTTATATATCTTTGTTATACAGTAGTGTTTATATACTGTACTTCCAGTCATTTTTGACAAAAACATCTGCCCAATACCATAAACACAAACACAAACATAAACGTAAATGTAAATCAGGTTTCTCGGCATCTTCAAAATAAAGTTTTCCCACGTCTCTCTTACATTGTAATAAAAATAAATCGATACGAACAAACTATGCTCGTCACAGTAGTGGCTACGAACCAAACGCAATGTTGTGCATTAGTCTAAAGTGTTTATGCTTTGAGCGTGCTACAATTCAGAGAAGAAACGAGGGCGTGCCAGTTGTAGTGGCAGCACGATCGGTTCGCGAGGCTGTGGCGCTGCAAGCCACTCAGGTGGTTCATTCAGAGAATGAAGCAGTTTTTGCTTCGGACGTCATACGTCACGTGATTTTTCCGTACCAAAGCAATCTTCGGAGCAGTGGTTCAAATGGAATTGTAGTTAATGGTTTGAAGCACGTATCGAAGCTTCAGTGTCAGACTGCCATCACTACTGGGAGGTAGAGCTAGGCAGCTTGAGGAATATTCTGGAAATATGTTTTTTTTATGTCAAAGCCTTTGTCTCTGAAGCCTTTATTATGTCTTTGAATCTTAATCAATCAGATCCTGATTGATCCCCCTTTGATGTTATGGTGATGGCAAGAGCCTTAAGTGACTGACAAATCATGCAATTATGCCTTTGTTCTTTGTTTGTTTGTTTCTCTCTCTCTCTCTCTCTCTCTCTCTCTCGCTGTGTGTGTGTGCATGTGTGTGTGTGTGTGTGTGTGTGTGTATGTGTACATGCGTGTGTTTCTCTGTATGTATATTTGTGTGTGTGTGTGTGTGTGTGTGTGTGTGTTTCTCTGTATGTATGTGTGTGTATGTGTATATGCGTGTGTTTCTCTGTATGTATATTTGTGTGTGTGTGTGTTTCTCTGTATGTATGTGTGCGTATGTGTATATGCGTGTGTTTCTCTGTATGTATATTTGTGTGTGTGTGTGTGTGTGTGTGTGTATGTGTTCTGTAGTAGTCCTGGTGGCCTGGAGAGTGATGATGATGCTGACATGGATGATGAAGACTCCCTGGTTACGGCTCTGGGTTGTCTGGGCCCACTGGGTGGCTTCCTGGCTCCGGAGCTGCAGCGGTACCAGAGGAACCTCAAAGGTATGTGCAGCGCAGTGTGGATACGGAAACATGAAGGGGAAAGTAACATAAAGTGAAATAAGTAAGATTTAGCAACAGACTCGCAACGTCTGGTTCAGAGTTTTGAATTCAAGCTGATCATCTCTCCGGCAGTGATGTTATTGTATCACTACTTGACCTGAAGAGGTAACGTAATGTAATATAAAGTATCGTAACGTAACATAACGTAATGTATAGTAAAGTCAAATGAGTGAAATTTAGGTTTTGACCTCAGGCTGAACATCTTGCAGTGATGTGTGGCCATGGTAGCGTAGTGGCTAAAGAGCTGGGCTAGCATGCAGTAGTAGCGTAATGGCTAAAGAGCTGGGCTAGCATGCATTAGCCAGCAAACTTGTGGGTTTGATTGTGCCCTTGAGGAAGGTTTCTAGCCCTGAGTTGCTCTGGGGTGACTGGCACCTTGTCATTATTGACATTAGTAAGTTGCTTTGGATAAAAGTGTCTGCCAAATTAATTATGTGATGATCCCATAGCTCCACCTGGCCTGACGAGGTCAAACAAAAAATACCAGTACACAAGTCTACTACATGAAGACATTGCAATACAGCACAATAGGCAGCCGATCGGCATCAGATCTGGATCCCTACAGGTTTTGGCTAAAATTAATGACACCTCAGAATAGGCCTGCATGTTCAGCGTGCTCCATCTGTGGAGTTTTACAGTCTCTTGTCTATAAAGTGTGTGTGTGTGTGTGTGTGTGTGTGTGCTCTGTAAAGGACACAGCAGCTCTAAATGGCTTATCTGAAACTGATAAAGGGTGAGTGAAGGAAATGAGGGGGCCCCTTGGAGGGAAGGAGGGAGCTTTAGCTTTAGTTTTAGTCTTAGAAATGTAAGAAATTTTACTAAATGTAATTCTCTGTGGAACCCATGAACACAGTGGTTATAAATATGTGTGTGTGTAGCTCAAAGGGATCCCCATATCTCTCCTGTGCCTCTCACAGATCCCTCCTTTTCCTGTTCTCTGTCGCCCACTTCCTCTCTGGCTACATGCCAGGGGCTATTCCCATGGCGACTGTGCTGCTGAAGGGCATGGATAGCGTGGGCAGTCCTCAGTTGTATGACAAAAAGATCTGTCCTCTGAATAATTTATTCTTGAGGATTTAATTTGCAAAAACAGATATCTCCATTTTTACACATTTTCAAAGATCATGTTTTTTTAACTGTGCATTCTAATGGTTATATCAATCAAACTGCAATTGGGTTGTTTTGATTAAGTGAAATGAATCAAATCAAAACAGTGCAATTTTACTTGGATTGATATTACTTAATATACATGCATTAAAAGTCGCTTATCTGCAAATTAACTCCTCAGATAAAAAATAACTCCTCTGGGCCTGTGAGTTAGTGGGTGAACTTTGATAAACAGTATAGCCCCAGTACACATTGAAATAATTTAATATCCTGTGAAGGATTAACAGTGTCCGTGGTTGAGCATGCATGAGTTTGTGTAGTGCTGTGTGTGCGTGTGTGTGTGTGTGTGTTTGTTTTCAAGAAAGCACATGATTAGTTGGACAATACAGACTCCAGGTCTCGTGAGATCTCTTTCATCCTTGTCCAAGTTGGCAGATTAATTCAAATCCAGTCATGATGTTTTTACAAGAAATGCGCCGGGTCACCGAGCTTTAATTAGCCGGAATCTCAAACCCCAGAGCTTCAGCTGACGGTGAGGGCCTAAGTCCAGAGAACGCAGCCTGGGAGGTCAGAGGTCAGACACTAATTCCTGTCTACCTCAGGCCATTGGGGGAACTCGGAGCGATAACTGTCAGGCAGGATTTGGGCTGCCTCGTCACGGAGGTGATCTTCTCACGGCCAGGGTGGGATCTCAGGGTGGGAAGCCTTGAAGCGCCGCTGGGTTTTTAGGATGGGTCGGTATTTTATTAATAGGTTGATGTTTTTTTAAGGTGGTACAAAAGGTCACTGGCTTCATAGGATTATGGAACCACTGTCTGCAAGGACTTTTAAAGGTCTTTCACTTCTAAGACATGTAGAAAAAGCAGAAATATGTAAGATAACCAGAAATGACCAGTAAACCCTAAAGCTTGGGATTACTCTACGTTATTCTGTCTCTCAATCTCTCTTTTGATCCATCGTTCATTCGTTTGATCCATCTATTCATTTATCCTTTCCATATAGTTTCTCTTATTCCTCTCTTTTTCTCCGTCTCTCTTTTGCCACCACTTCCTCTCCTCTATCTCTCTTTTCTCTGTTTATTTCCCTTTGTCTTCTCTTTATTTCCTTCTCTCTGTCTCTTAATCTCTCTCTCTCTCTCTCTTTCTCCATTTTTCTCCTTTTCTTGGGTACTCCATTGATCTTCCCCTCTCTCTCCCCATTTCTCCACCCCCTCCATATATATATCTCTATAACTTATCTCTCTCCATTTCTCCATTTCTCTCTCTCTCTCTCAATTCAATTCAATTCAATGAGCTTTATTGGCATGACTGTGAGTGTTACAATGTAGCCAAAGCAGTAGTTACATCAAAAGAATTGGCAATTAATATTAATATAAATAATAATAACAATTAACATGGACTATGGAGAATAATAAAAAATAATAAAACATGAGAGCACACACACACACACACACACACATACACACACCCACCGGCACCGCACACTCCACCCCCTCCCCCAACATACACACACTAACACACACTCTCTCTCTCTCTCTCCCTTACTCTTTTTCTCTGTCTCCCAGACCAGCATGGCGATCAGACTCCCCGCAGCAGCAACATGGCGGAGATGTCCCCGGGCGCGGTGGGGGCGGCGGGGTCGGGCCGGGCGGAACACCAGGCGGCCATCAACAGCATGATGCTGGAGCGCATGAGCACCGACATCAACGCGCTCAGGAAGCAGTACTCGCGCATCAAGAGACGACAGCAGCAACAGGCCAACTTGCTCTACATAAGAACAGGTGAGCGAATACATGAATTCACATGCAAGCTCAAGGAAGTCACGCTCATCTACATTGGCAAATGTTTACACAATCAACTTATTTCCTGTTGTACACACACACACACACACACACACACGCACAAGCACACACACACACACACATGTGTGTGTTTATGTATTTGTGTGTGTGTGTGTGTGTGTGTGTGTGTGTGTATTATAATAATAATAATAATAATAATAATAAATATAGCTGCAAGCAGCAATGTGGGGGCCAAGCAGGCAGTTCAGCAGTCCAGCAGTCCAGCAGTCCAGATTTGGCATGAAACTCAATGCCGTGGCATCAGGCATATAGCGTTAAGCAGTCACAGCAAGTTCCATGTCAAACAACCCAAGATTGGCTGAGTTACAAGGTCAAGTTTCACATCAAAACATAACTGATTTTGTGGGGGGGCTGAACCAGGGCTGAGTGTCGCCACCCCTCACCCAGCCAACCCACACACAATGCCTGCGTGCCGCCCCACCCTTTGCACGCACGCATTAGAAATGAACTGGATGGAACTTCGCTGTCATCAGTTTTCACATAAAAAATAAAAGATCGATTGAGATATGATCATGCTTGCTGTCATTTCAATGCCCCCCATAGAGGTCCAAAGGTCACCAACTTATTTGTGCATCATCAGGATGAACCAGACGGTTCTATGGAGCTGCCATTGACCTCCATTGCAGAAGAATGCAGCAACTACAGGCCAAAATACATTTTTGCTAATTACAGAGCCCCCTAGAGGTCCAAAGGTCACCAAATTTCTTGAGCGTCCTCCCTGGTGGGTCCTGAGGACCATGTACTAAGTTTGGTTTTGATACATGAAAGCATTGCTGAGATATGAGCTCACTTCCTGTTTGGTGGCTTCACAAAATTTTGATTGGCTGTTACAGGCAAACGCTCTGTCAATTGTTCCAGAAAAAATACACTGATACGGCATGGTCTGAAAATGATCTCTGCCAATTTTGGTGAGGATCAGCTGAAATTTGTGACTTTGAATACTTATTCATGTTTTTGATTAAATCCAATATGGCGGCCGAATCAATTACGATGACATCACAAGTTGGCTTGGGTCGGCCTAAGGACCTTCCACAGTATTGTCAGACACCACTAGTGTGTTTTAATTCTAAGCAAAACAGCAGCTACAGGCCAATAGGCATATTTCTTAATTACAGCCCCCCTAGGCGTCAAAGGTCACCAGATTTTTTGCCCTACTGATGGGGTTATAAGTCCATGTACTAAGTTTGGTTTATGACAGATGAAAGGGTTGCTGAGATATGAGCTCACTTCCTGTTTGGCTTCACAAGATATTTCGCTTGGCTGTTACAGGCAAACAGTTTTAGTTCGAAGATGAAAATCGATAACTTTTGTGCGGCTTGGTCTGAAGGTGTTATGTGTTAAGTTTCCATTGAAAATCGGACAAACTATGTGAGGCGTGAAACTTTTAAAGGTTTTGACAAAATCCAAAATGGCGGAAAATCCATCATGGCGGAAATTGACGCCATAGGGTGCGTTGAACTTGGCTTGGTCCAAGGATTTGGCAAGCATTTTGGCAATTGGGCATCTGAGGTCAAAAGTTACGTCTTTGCGTGACGCATCGATCAACTTTTGGCCTGTTGGTGGCGTAGAGCTGGAGGTGCCGGACATGAAACTTGGTGCAATTAATTATTGGCCTGTCCCCAATTAGTGTACCAAATTTCACAACTTTTCACCAGTCGGTTCTATAGGCTGCCATAGACTTCAATGGCGGAAGCGTAATAATAATAGGGAAGAAAACATAGAATCACTAAGGGTTGCCCTGCAGCTTCGCTGCTTGGCCCCCAATAAGCTTTATTTGTATAGCACCTTTTTATACACAGAATGCAGCTCAAAGTGCTTTACATTTGGAGCATGTAACACAATAATAAAAAAAAATCAGTCATTATCAGTCATTCAGTCAATGTGTACAGTATGTGTGAATACATATATGTATGTATGTATGTACAGTATGTATGTGTAAATGCACGTGATGTCTTCCTCAGGTCCTGGTCCTGAGGCTCTGTCTGGGGCCTCCTGTGAACCCTCCGCTCCCAGGAGCAATGGTATTATGCCCAGCGTACTAACACAATCAAGGGCCCCACAATATATCAAGTGCTCTTATCCTAGTACGTACTAAATGTGACCCGGTGTTAACCTACTAATACACTATAGAAAGTGTTCTTAACCTAGTATGCACTATATAGAGTGGTCCTAACCTAGTATACACTATATCATACATGGGCAACCTCACCCCCCAGACCCACATCCGCCCGTGGGCTTTCCCTGATGACCCCCGTGTAAGGTCCGTTGGAAAGAACAATAGTCAAGAGCCTAGCATAGAGATAATGCATGCAAATCCAATATCGTTGCTTTTTTATTTTGAAAGCAACTGCTATTTGTACCCCTACATTTGTCGTGGATGCATCACGATGTAAACACCCTCACCGGATGTGCTGGTGAATAGAATTTATGTTTCTCGTCGACTGACAATGCAGTTGCCTTTTAAGTCGGCGTAAACCTTTCAAAGTTTGTGTCTCTTATGTCTCGTCGCTCACCACCAAAGATTGTCAGAACGAACTCCTGCTGTTTGTTGGCGATCGAAGTGTTAATTTCAAAGCGTTACTGGCAGATAGATAGTTTATTCCGGATAACCCGTCATTGTAACCAAAATATGTCTGAGTTTATTTGCAAAGCTTATGTTAGAGAACTAGTATGATGCTACTACCCACAGGTTGCTTGAAGCAGCCGGCTCAACACACAGGGCGAGTTGACCAATCACAGTTTTGTGCATAAAGTTAAAGCAAAAACATAGCCTACATGTTTTAAATAGTTTTCTTTGTGCATGTTGATTAACTAATGACAGCCTACTATTGTCTGCTCCACATTTTCATAGTCTAATTCTGCATAGAGTTAATTTAATGATGATAATGATTTAATGATGAAATATTGCTGAGTGTTGATGAAATGGTGACACAGGCCTACGGTTGTACTGACTCACATTTTCATGGCCTAGCCTAATTATATAGATATTGTAGTACTTTTTTATATCAGTCTTTGACATTTTTTTTCAGTTTTCAATGTCAAAAAATAATTTTCGAGAATGAGGATTAAATACTGGACATAGATTAAATAGTCTATTGCTGTTTTTCCTTTGTCTCCCTCACATTTTCATCTGTTCTTACGAGTAGTGAACAAAACCATATGATTTACTTAATGTTATACAAGAACAGAATAGAATTGGACAGAATTAAGTTCAGACTTGAGTTCGGTATTTTGGGTCCGGCCCTCCTCAACAGTCCCAGTTTGTCATGTGGCCCCTTGGGGAAATTAGTTGCCCACCCCTGCACTATATAGAGTGGTCCTAACCTACAATAGTATGCCATATGAGGAGATGTTAACCTAGTATGCACTATATAGAGTGGTCCTAATTGCAGAGTTCGCAGGTGCTAGGCTAGCGCAAGTCATCAGTATGTGTTAGCCTGCCACTAAAAACAGTCTTACCCACTCCAAAGTACACCCAAGTTTAACCTAGGTTAAACATACAAGTTTAACCTAGTATGCCCTATATATGAAAAGGTGTTAATCTAGTATGCTATGCACGATATATGAAGTCATCTCAACCTTGTAGTCATCTTTTCCTAGTTAATTCATTGTGACAATTAGATCGTTTAGATAATTTCAATCTTTCATAACAAAAATCTATCATTGACAAGCACAGTGATTTTTTTTTTTTTGTTTTATTATTATTTCAGTATGGCCCTTGGGCTACAGTTAGTTAGATTTAGGGTGAGGTACGTGTACGTAACAATATGTTTATGACTTATTTGAATTGTATAATGATAAGAGCACTTGATATAAAGTGGGACCCAATGTAGGGTTTCATTTAGGGGTTGCACAGGTATGAGGGGTGACTGCTGCAGTAGTTTTCTGGGTTTCTCTGTGGATTGTTTATCACAGTGGTGATCGATATGTAAGTGGTGACCGGGATATAATCAGGTGCCGTTTCTTAAGTGAGCAATGTTGCACTATTTTTTCTGATTTATATGGACTTGTACTTTGTGAAATAACAGCACAACTTTGCAAGGTGTGCAGTCCACTTTCTATCCTTTTTACCACTGTGTGCTGGTCCCAGCATGATCACATGGAGATTAGACATGGACCTTGGTGTACTCTCCTTTGGGCAGTTTTAAAGTGTGAACTTAGACCCGACTAAAGCCACGATTATGCTCCCTTTTCATACATAAATGGATGTTTGTTTCATACGTTGAGTCGTTTCGTACGTATTCGTAAGCTTGAAGTGAACGGATGAAATTGGCGTGGAGAATGGACGAAGCCTCTGTCCGTATCTGTTTTTACCGTTGAGCGTAAACAAGGCTTAATTCTTTCATTTCTGTTTTTCCTTTGAAATGTCTGGTGGTTTGGATGATGTATGATTTGAATGATTGATTGGCTTATAAATTGAATCTATGATTGCAGAGAAGTTGGACCTTGCTTGGTTGATTAGTTGATTGATTGATTGATTAATTGATCACTTGATTGGTTAATTGATTGCAGAGAGATTTACTCTATAATTTTAGAATTGCTCAAACTGGAAGGTATTCCTCAGGTAGCTGTAAACTCTGGAAGCCATTCAGCTTAAACTCATGAGTTGCTGATGCATGTATGCCATTGCAGGGGCTTGTTGGGAATAACTAGTCCTGCTTTCACCAGACCAAGCTCAATCTTTTAAGATTGAACATTAGTCTGGGGAGTCCGCTATGTATTTTCTACTGCACAAGAGGCATAATCAACTGGCATAGTTCAAATGACTCTGTACGCAATTGGATAGTCATTCACCAATCTGACCAACGAAACGGGTGACGTTTGCAGAGCGCTATCGTCATCGTTTTAAACCTGCCAATAGCGCGCCAGGTGGATAAGCCAGTTTGTAATTGGCCCCTGCAAAAGTGTAACGGAAGCAGGAGAAAGAGCTGTACAGTACAAGTTTCCAGCCAGAGCTGCAGGGTGGAAAATAAACCGCCGTCAGATCAGGCTGAGTTCACCCAGCCTAGGGAATAGTGGCATCCCCATCAGTCAGTTCTCATTAAAATCTCCTTAATACAGATAAACACATTTATGTAATTCTCCGCAATGTGATTTTGTGCTCTAATATTTGGAATTGAAATTAGAACCAAGAGGCTTAAAACGAGACAAATGCAACGTGTCTGTAACGTTAGATCAATAAATCATTGGAACATGAGGTGCTTCTACATAAACAATATGTCAGTGTTATAAATTGAGATTTATTATTTTAAAAAGCCGCAGAATAAATGCTGAATAAATTTCCCATTGGAGTCTGCATTCCAGTGCCAAAGCGCTCTCAGGTCTCGCTAACAAACTGGCAAGGCGCTACGTACTGTACATATTTGATGACTCCACTGGGAGAACATTCTGAAGGATTTGATGGTGTGGCTAACAGTTGGAGGTAAAGTGTGTGGCCTCAATCATTCCGGCTCACTATGATTGGGTATGGTGGACATCAATCATCTGATTCTGAAGAGCTTATTGGGTGAATCCTAGATGCAGTCACAAGGACTCCTGCTCAGGTTTTTTCCTCTCTATCATATTGCTTCTCTTCATTTGTACGCGCTGTCTATCTTTCTCTCGCCCAAAGATTAATTTCCATATGATTGGATAATAAAGATAATGATTCTAAAGTTATTTTCTCTTTCCTTCAGTCTTTTTTCTCTCTTTCTCCTTCACTGTTTTCTCTATTACACTCTCTCCAAATATGACCATATCTCTCTTTCTTTGTCTCTCTCTTCTCCCATCTCTCTTTCATCTACTGCTATCCATCTCTCCAATGTGATTGTTTACACTTGCATTTAGAACGGACCGCTTGCGATCGGATCACCCGAGACACATTCTAAAAACCAATGTAAACGGGCCTCTTGTCTCTCATCTTCCCCAATCTCTTTTCCATCTGCTGCTGTCCATCTCTCTCCATCCTACTGCTCCTGCACCTTCCCTCGCCTCTCCCCACGCTCACTCATAATCATGTTTCTGTTTCTGCCCTCTGTCCGTCAGATAAGTGTCCAGCCACCAGCGTCTTGGCCTCCCAGGTGCACCCAGGGCCCGTGGTCAACCACCTCCTGCTGGGGAAGAGGCCTCGAGGAGCCCCGACACGGAGTCCCAGGAGCAGCCGGGTTGGGGGTGGGGGTCCGCGTGGAGGGGGGACCCCCCAGGGCCAGTCTACCCCGCTGGATGAGGTGGTGGTGCGGAGCCGCCTCCAGTCGCCGTGGCGAGCTCACGTGCGGACACACCGGCGGAATGTGGCCAGGGCTCGGGCCCAACTGGATTTCGACGACCCCGAGGATGCAGACAAAGAAGAGGATGAGGGGGTAGCCACGGCAACGACAGCCTCAACGTCAACAGACTCACCTGGGTCTCCGGCAACAGCAGCAGAGGAGGAGGAAGAGGAGGAGGAGGGAGATATGAAGGAGGAGGAGATGAAAGAGGAGGAGGAGAGGAAATGTGAGACAGAGATGGGAGGGATGGATGTAAAAGAGGTGGTCCAGGGGGAGCTCTCTGAAGAGGAGGAGGATGAGGAGGTGACAGAAATCTCCTCGCATGACTCCACACTGGAGGGTGTGGAGGGATTAGGAGAGGAGGAGGAGGAAGAAGAGGATGAGGACAAGACCCCGACCAAACTGGTGGAACAACGTCTGGCCTCTCTGGAGCTGGAACCAGACTCGGAACCAGAACCCTGCAGAACTCCCTCCAGCACCTCCACACCAACATCAACCCCAACCCCAACTCCAATGGCAGAAACAGACCCAGAACTTTCCAGAACGCCAAACCAGGAGCCAGTAACACCAACTCCGTCCCTTCCCCTGCGGCCCGCCTCAGGGCGGTCCCGGCCCGTTTTGGACTCCTCCAGCTCCGAGTCGTCCATCTCCTGCCCCGCCAGGAGGTTGACCACCTCCGCTTCCACCCCTGGGGGGCTGTCTAAGTACCAGCAGCAGCCGCCGTCCCCAGCAGTGCCCTTCTCCCCTTCCCTCGTCCAAAGTCACATGGGCGTCCTGAACTTGGGTCTGTATGCCTAACGCCCAAGCGTCCGCCCCACCGTGCACTTCCCCCAGATGACCAAAGGCATGAGCCGCATGAGCAGCAGCAGCAGCAGCAGCGCCATCTCCACCAGGAGGCGATAGTGAGCAGTCCCTCTCTCTCTCTCTCTCTCTCTCTCTCTCTCTCTCTCTCTCTCTCTCTCTCTCTCTCCCTTTGTGTATTTCTCTGTGTGTAAAGTTTTTTTTGTTCCTTGAACTCTTGTGCACTTCAGATAAACAACCCTTTGCTAACACAAGCAAGACTCAGGGACTTAGATGTCCTATATGAAGAAGCACTGGACTTCAGCTCACTCTCTCTTTCTCACACACACATACGCAATTGTATGTTAATGTGCATACATACACATTAACATACACACACACACACACACACACACACAAAGGGAGTGGAGTTGTGTACTTTATTGACCAAAACATACTGCGGATATTCAGCTGTAACTCTGTTTTGCTGATAAAATAAAAAATGTTAAGAGTTATGCACATCCCACCCCGGAGCGGGTTGGGCACAGCTACGGGTGCCCAGGAGGGACATTCAATTCCACTGTCTCACAATTGTTTTCTTTTCCTGTTGATTTTCTACATGGTGTTAAATTGTATGAAATAAACCCTCTGGGCCAAAATCCATGCACCTGAGATGGGCTGGTGTGACACTTTTTCTACATTCCATTTACTTTTATTCACAACTTACTAATGATTTACAACAGTGACGAATAACATTCAATTTACAAGCTATTACAACAATGAGGAATAACATTCAACTTACAAGCTATTACAACAATGAGGAATAACATTCAACTTACTGTACAAGCTTTTACAACAATGAGGAATAACATTCAACTTACAAGCTATTACAACAATGAGGAATAACATTCAACTTACAAGCTATTACAACAATGAGGAAAAACAATGCAGAGGGTCACCCCACACAGCGTCCATCTTGGTAACCCACTTTGGGCAGTTATCGGTAGGCTATTTTCTTACTCAAGTGAATGGGTAGGCATACATAAGGGAGGTCATAAGACATAAAAATCACATCAGGCGAATCTGTGTTTAAATCTGAATTGAACAATATTAAATATTCCCCCAAATTATTAAAATAAGGCCTAAAAGGATAAAAATGCAGTTAGTTACTTACTGGAAGGGGTGGGATATGTGTAGACAACTGGCGTTAGGAACGAAGGGAGAGTATTTTCCCCAACCACCAGATCTGAATCTGGTGAAGGTTGGTGTAAATGAGGGCTGTACTTGTGTGTTGACGCACATAAGATTACATCTCTCTCTCTCTCTCGTACACTCTCACACACACCCTCTCCCATAGATACATGCATGCTGAAGCACACACAAAAGTGTTATACATCTCTCATCCTTCTTTCATCCCTTTATATTTCTCTCTTTCATCCCATTCCTTGCACACTCTGTAATTCACAAGTTGTTTCAATGGCATGAGAAAGAGGCACTTGTTTTGCCAAAGTAATCCATAAAATATGACACTGCCACAAATACACACACACACACACTAGGGCTGAAACGATTCATTGATTCACTCGAATAACTCGATTACAAAAATTACTCGAGGCAAAAACCCTGCCTCGAAGCCTCGTTAAATTCCTATGACGCGCACTATACGCGCAGGGATATGATTGTTCCACACGACCGTTGTTCAGGAAGCACACCACCAGCGCGTGAATCGTGATGCATTCTGAATTCAGCTGGCGCGATGGCGGAGTCACGATGGCCATAAATGGCAGAGAATGTCTAAATTTTTTAAGTAAAGTTTTGGGATCATTACATACTCAAAAAGGAAAAGAACAAGCATCTGAACTGAAAACATCCACTCCATGCTGTTTCACCAAGCGTCAATAAAGTAGTCTATCAATCTATCTAGCCTATCTATCATCTATCTATGTAGCCTATAGCCTACATTGATGTTGGGTGATTTTAATCACATACTGCTGTGTGTCGTGATATAATGTTTAGCTTTGATGTTTTTAATTAGTAAACTTATTCACGTTCAATTGCAAGACAGTATGCCTAAAAAAGAACCCATTCTTACGCCCCTGATCTACTAGCATGCGATGCGAACACCGCGACGCAGTATCCCTATTCATTTCTATGAGAAGCGAATTCCGCACCCGCATAGGACTCTGGGTATGCGGTGCGACGAGAGTGCTAATGGCTGCTGGCGTCAAAAGTTCAGCAATCCCCAACTTTATGCAAATGAATCCGTCCATCGCGAGGCGCTGGTATCCAATAGTGGAGCAAAAAACGCAGGGGAGGTCCATCATCACGTAGCCTAAACAAAACCTAATTTTCCGGTAGTGTGGTTACCGCCAACGTACATAAACATGTCAGATGAGAAAAAATAATCATAGCAGTGTCTACATTTCCGTGTTTGTATGATGTGTGGCTAGAATCCTACATGGATAACTTCATGCACTCTAAAAAATGCTGGGTTATTTTCTCAACCCAAACGCTGAGTTGAAACTGTTGGGTCATAGTGTGGGGTTGTTTTTACTCATGTTGGGTTATTTTCTGTAACCCAGCTTGTTGGGTTGATAGTTTAGGACAGCGCCCCTCCTCTCCCCCACCTGACGTGAGCACACTACTCAGCACCAGGGTAACTTTAACACAGCTGCATAGTTATTTGAGAGTTCGGGGGAAATCGTTATTCTTTCAACCGTCCATGTAGTCCAGCAGCTTTCAACATGCAGTGGAAATCAGGCGATTTTGGAAGGTATGTATCTGCTTTTAACTTTTTTATTATTATTATTCAGACGGATTTTAAAAGTAGCCTACACCCAGAGATACCTTCGTGATATGAATGGATATTCTGCCTGCCAATTTCGTTCAGCCTAAGCAGGTTAAGATTACAGCATAAAACTTATTGTGCATATTAATACATTAAATTGCTTTCCCTCTTCTCCCTCCCAGCACTTCACAACATAGTATGGACAGCTTTGTTAGCCCAGCTAAGTCACGCACAAGAGGCTGATATTTTACAGAGAACATTTTGAACATTATTATATTGTTGGCACTGGCTTAGTTTTGGAGCCAAATGTTGGAGTTAGAATAAATACCTCTGTGCCAATTGCTTGATCATTTTACAGCCATGTCATTTTCGTTATGCATTATTTGTTTTGGTTGTTTAAAAATGCAAAAAAAAAGTATCCGATTAATCAATCGATAAAGTGCTAGATTAATCGATTACAAAAAGAATCGATAGCTGCAGCCCTAACATACACACAGAGAAAGAGAGAGAGAGTCTTAGCCATTAGCTTTTCATCAACTTAACATCTGGTACTGGGAGAGAGAGAGTGAGAGAATGTAATATGGTGCACCATATGTGGCCACCATTGTGTGGGAAGAGGGAAGGAGAGAGAGAGGGGAGGGGAGGAGAGGATGAGGAGTATAGGGCGTTTTAAATCACCCTTATAATGAATGTGACTCGCCAAAACCGCAAGCCGAAGCAACCAGCCTACACTGCACCATCCCATGCATAAAGTCAAGCTCGGAGAAGAAAGAGCTTCATAATACCATGAGGTGGGTCACCGAAGCCAAGCCTGAGATCCCACTACACATGAAGCAATAAATAACTAAAGGAAAAGATGATTGGATTTGGCATCTTATTTACGCTGGCGTCATTGGAATGACTGGTGTTTATTTTATAAGGCCTACGAACTCTACTCCCACTGCAAGATGTAAATTAAAAACTGATGCTGGACATCGTCCCAAATCTGAAAACATATGAACTCTGCACAAACAACACTTTGTTTTCTTTTTGTCTCTTTGGATTAATCCAGTCATCATGCCAAATTAACTTTAAACAGAACCCTGCTAGCACCCCAAACAGGCATGGAGGTTTCTTACTGAGAGACCAATTTAGTCATTACTATTGAATTCCCAGTCAATCACACACTTAACTGTATGCCATACACTCAATCATAAACATGTTGTATATCATGTGTTGTGTGCATGTGAATGTCATGGTTCATCCACTAGAGGGAGACATACATCTGTGTGTTGTTTCAATTCATATTTTTCCCCCTGTAGTTGTAGTTGTAGATTTTTGTATAGAAGTTGCAACTGTCTCTCTTCCTGTAGATTGTACCCATAGATTTACACATTAATGCACATTTACACACTAACTAAGGCATATGATTCATCCATACTGTGGAGAAAATATGTATTGTCTACAAGATTCAAGATGCTGACACAGTGTATAACCAGAGACTTTCTAATGAGGAGACACAGCACTCAAAAAATCCTCCTTAGAAATGAATGGGGTTAGTTTGTAACGGCAATATGGCAGTTGTCTACACATATTCTGCGGCAAAAAAGTCGACATGGGAATACATAGTGCCAATCATGTGGTGTGTTGTGAATACATTGTACCAATCATGTGTTGTGATCTCGCCGCTGGAGCAAGGTTGGTGTCGTGAAGCCTTGCACAGGCGCGTTTCTGCTGAAATAGATGCCCGATAAGTGCCCAAAAAGCGTTGCAATATGGCCGCCGAGTGGAGGGAATTGCCTAAAAAGACTTTGGTATAACTGGGTGGCAAACTAGGACAGCATGATTTGAGAAAATACTGTATCTCATTGCGATTTTTCTGACAGATATTGCGGTTCGATTTGTGATATAGTTTTTATGTCAAGTTTCAGTTCAGTATTCCAAATAATTAACTTTTTAAGTTGGGCCACTTTTGATTGATGAGCATGCCTAGTGCATGAGAAGAACAGCACTTCTGATTGGTGAGCGTGCCTAGTGCATGAAAAGAACAGCACTTCTGATTGGTGAGCATGCCTAGTGCATGAGAGGAACAGCACTTCTGATTGGTGAGCATGCCTATAGTGCATGAGAAGAACAGCACTTCTGATTGGTGAGCATGCCTATAGTGCATGAGAAGCACTCCTGTTAGATGAGCGGGTGTAGTGTGCACATTCATACACACACTTAGAGCAGTGAGCTGGGAGCCCACACTAACTAGGAGTACACCTACAGAGCAGTGGGCAGCCCTTAATCCGGCGCCCGCAGGGGAGCAGTTGGGGGTTAGGTGCCTTGCTCAAGGGCACCTCATCCATGGATGTGGATGTGGGAAAACTGTTTTAATCACTCCCCCCACCCACATACTTCCTACCAGTTAGGGATTGAACCGGCCACCCTTCCATTATAAGTCCGACTCCCTGAATGTGTCATGACCATGTTTTCAGTGGGCCTACAGTAACAGGATTCTTCAGCAGTGACCATCAGTGAGAAGCCCAGACTGACTAATGGCCTCTGTATTTCCTCCACTGTGTGTAGTAGGAGAGGGGGGGGCGCTTGATTCATGGGGCGCAGACTCCAGCTCGGAGCCTCTGAACATGCCAGCAATCGGAGACATTTCAGACATTTCAGGAGGACTCAATGAAGTGAAGGAGCAACAGCTCTTTTGTCAAGGGATCCATGTTGCCACCCCCTTGTTGGCGGAATGCGATCGTGGATGTTTTTCCTAGTTTGAGTGTTTGTTTAATTCAGCATCTGCTAGGGGTCTGCAGGGGTCTGCTGTCTGCGTTCAACGGTTCCCTCCTAAAAACTGTTTTTAGCTAAAACAAACCCTGATGTGTCATTCGCATGAGATTTATGCCTCACCGAGCATTTGTGAGAAAGGGCTGGTTGTGGGCTTCCCAAGGGACTGCCATGCCCGAATATAGAGCTCTGATCGACGGGGCAGACATCCCTGTTATGACCTGGCATCAGGCCATGCTTTGCTTGAGCGTATGCAAACGTCTGATTTCTCATGGGGTCCGTGGCTTTCCTGCTATCTAGAGTAATGTGGTGATTATACTATACTGTATATTGCATCGCCATAGCATACAACATAACAGTAGTGTGTGATGTAATTCACAGAGGGTCAGTGTGAATGATGTAAACAATGTTAAATTGCTTTCGTTGAGGTTGACATAGGTCAAGGTTGGGTGTGTGTGTATCGGTGGTATACAGCATCAGTAAAGTGAAAGACTTAAAGGTGCTCTAAGCAATGCTGGGTAACGTCACTTCTGGTGACTTTCAAACAAAACAGAGAGCTAGCTTGCTACTTCCTCCCCCTCCCTCCCGTGCTGCTCCCGTGCCATTGAAACTCTTCTAAACGCGCATCTCGTCTGTGATTTGCTGAAACAGTTTGTTATGTTTTCATGGGTTTGCCCAGGTTGTTTTTGTTGCCATTTTTGGAGCCTGGGCTGTCTACAGAGATCGCGTTTTTTTACAGTGTTCAGGACACAGACAGCTAGCGGTTGGTTAGGTGATGTTTGCAGTAAGTGACATAAAATGTTTTAGTCTAAAAATTGCGTGGCATCGCTTAGAGCACCTTTAACATCAGCGCATGGATATTCTGCTTTTTCTCAGGGAGTGTAGGCGCTTGTTAATGTGCCCTTTAGATTCTATACCTTTGGTTTGAGTGCTACATCATTTTGTTTTTAGAATGTGTTTTGGGTGTCGCCTTTTACATATAGACGTTGCTGACCACTTGTGTTCAGATTTCGTTACAGCCAACGTGACATTCAGTATAGTATAGTATAGTATAAGTATAT
This sequence comes from Alosa alosa, assembly GCF_017589495.1. NCBI lineage: Eukaryota > Metazoa > Chordata > Actinopteri > Clupeiformes > Clupeidae > Alosa > Alosa alosa. The sequence goes on along the minus strand of NC_063205.1, from coordinate 24,396,528 downwards.
ATACTCGTTTGATTCCGTGAGGGAAATTTGGTCTCTGCATTTATCCCAATCCGTGAATTAGTGAAACACACTCAGCACACAGTGAACACACAGTGAGGTGAAGCACACACTAATCCAGTGAGCTGCCTGCTACAGCGGCGCTCGGGGAGCAGTGAGGGGTTAAGTGCCTCGTCAAGGGCACTTCAGCCGTTCCTACTGGTCGGGGTTCAAACCGGCAACCCTCCGGTTACAAGTCCGAAGCGCTAACCAGTAGGCGATGGCTGCCCCCCAATCCTCAGTTCATTAGAGGTCCCAAGGTCTGGGATGCATCAGAATGCATTAGCGTTTACAATATAACACACATGTGGTCACATGCGTCCTTGACCATCTCAGCAAGTGGTCTGAGTGATTAGAACACAATGCGTTTTGTTAGTTGTTTACTTAAGCAATATCACATGATTTTAGATTTCAGATTTCATTTATTGGTTTGACATGGCAGAATCATTAGAAAAGGGTAGTGTTTTTACAGTCCTGAGTTTAGTCAAACAGCATAGTAAAACTCATAAATAAGGGCATATATATAACAAGCTAAAATTATCAAGAGGACAAGTTCAGTAAGTATAAAATGACTTATAGTACAGTTTAAGAGCACGTGGGATAAAAGAGAGTTGATGTTTTTTGGTTCTCCTCCTGGATGTAACCAGTTCCCTATGTCTTCTCAATGAGTAGACAGTGATAGAAGTCCTAGTGAGAAACATATGCAGGGTGGAGGAAGTGTCCTTAAGTGTGTTGGTAAGTATTTGCAGGGTGGAGGAAGTGTCCTTAAGTGTGTTGGTAAGTATTTGCAGGGTGGAGGAAGTGTCCTTAAGTGTGTTGGTAAGTATTTGCAGGGTGGAGGAAGTGTCCTTAAGTGTGTTGGTAAGTATTTGCAGGGTGGAGGAAGTGTCCTTAAGTGTGTTGGTAAGTATATGCAGGGTGGCTTTGTCACGCCTGTCACTAGGGCTGTAACGATACACCAACCTCACGATTCGGTTTGTATCACGATTTTTGACCCACGGTTCGATACAATCTCGATTTTTCGGGGCTAGACATTTTATTAAATAACATTTTAATAGCCTCCTTTAGATTAGAACACCAGAGGATTACAATATAATATATCTATTATTTTATATCCTGATATATAAATATTTTTCTGAATGACTGATATTTATGACAGCACACTTTATGCAGATTAGCCTATAGCCTAGGCCTACTATTTTTTATTACAACTCTACCTCTTTAATTCAGCTGTCTGGTTGAAGCCTGGAAATATTGTAAACAAAGTAGCATAGTTGGCTAGCTTAGCCTATCATAGTCTACTGATTGGACTGTTCAGTTTCCCCATGTGTGTTTAAGTTTCAAGGTAATACTTGTTCTCCTTGGGACAGGCCCTTTTGGGAAACGTTGGTATTGAGATGATCAGTCAACTTCAATGCAAGAGTTTTAAACAAGACCAGGGCAAGCACACTTTCGCAGTTCCCGCCGGAAATGCAGTCTAGTTTGAGTCGCGCGTGTTCATTGAGCAGGAGAGTGAGGGAGAGGGAGAGGGAGGGAGCGCGAGAGAGAGCGGGGCAAGGAGAGGGGGTTTACTTCTATACTATAGTCTACAATGAAAGCAAGGAGAGGTATGAAATTATTATTTATTTATTTGTTTTTGGACAACGTAGACTACCGATAAGTAAAGCGGGAGATGTGGGTTGCTTTTTCGGCCGCCTAAGCTGCAAAGCACTGCGTGAAACACTAGAAAGGGTGTGTCGCGATTCTGCCTTTTCACACCGCGACACAGTATCGTGGATATGAATGTCGCGATTTCGGTTTCGAATCATATATCGTTACAGCCCTACCTGTCACTGAGGGTGGGAAAAGAGGAGGATGAGATTCCAATTATCCTACAGCAACGTTGCTGCACCCGCTCTAGCTCCTCAGAGACTGAGGCCTTTTGTTAGTCCCTCTCCAGACTGGGCTAGCATACTCCAGGACAGGACGAATAAAGCTCAAATAGATCTGTTTTAGAACATCAGATGGGAGAGCCATATTGTGAGGGGTTTGGTAAGAATATACCCACACCTGTAGATTCTGACCCTTTTAGATTCTAGATTATTTTGCCCTTCAGATTATGAACTTTGAGATTCTAGATTATCGTGCCCTCCAGATTATGAATTTTGAGATTTCTATATTTGTGCTTTTTAGATTCTGAACCATCGACATTCTAGATTAATGTGCCTTTTAGATTTTGAACCTTTGAGAATCTAGATTATTGTTCCCTTTACTTTCTAAATCCTCAAGAACGTGTGCGTGTGCACGTGTGTGTGCGCATGCGTGCGTGAGTGTGTGTGTGTGTGTGTGCCCAAGTCCCTCAGGGTTAAAGGTCAGTGTCTGCCCTGCCTGACTCTGTGTTCTGGTCTGAGCTCTCTTTGGCCATGTTCCCAGCCCTGGACCCCTCCTCCCCCTCATCTTCTTCCTCCTCTGCCTTCTTCTCCTCCTCTTCCTCCCCCTCATCTTCCTCCTCCTCCTTCTCTTCCTCCCCCTCCCCTCCATCCCCTTTCTCTTTCCTCATGCCAGCATCTGGGTGCGCAGCATTAATGTGAAAACCACTCAGTCCTCATGTCCGTCACATCTTATGGAACCCAGTTTTTTTTTTTTTTAAATAAAAATAAAAATAAACGGTTTTCCACTACAAACATGGAACTCCTTCGAAGCAAGGTCAGCAGTAGGCGTGCTGTGTATCCGTCAATGATGATCGACGTCAATGAAATTCACATACAGTACATCGTTTCTATGTTAAAGGTCATCCCTATCTATCCCATACTGGCCTCTCTACAGACTGATAAAATGATTCCTATCCTTTATAAATGTGGTCTATCAGATGACGGACAGTCAGCAAATAACACTTAATGCAGGATTAGTCTGAGGAGTGCTGAACTACACTCTCAAGGTCACCGCCTTTATGGTGACCCTTAGTGACCCTGTCCAGGAAGCGGAAACTCTCCTGTTTGAAGAGCTCTTATGTAAACATTATCCATAAGCTACATGTTGTTTCAGTGATGACTGTCAAAGCCAAAGGGGAGGAAATGGATCCACTCCACACACTCACAAAGACGTTACATCCAAATGCACCATTCCGTCTATCCATCCATTAATCTGTTTATTCATTTATCCATCAATCAATATGTTCATACTTTTATCTTTTCATCATTCATCCAACCTTTCCCAGGTCTTTCTTTCTTTCTAGATCTATCTATCTATCTATCTATCTATCCATCAACCCTTTCCTAAGGTGTTAATGATATGTTGTGCACATGGTGACATCACCCAATCATAATCCCGTCCACTGATCCCTCTGCTGCGCTCTGATGGGTTCTAAGGGTTCCATCCGGCGGAACATACAGCTCCAGTGGTTCTGTGCTCACACGCATCATTTGAAAGAGTGAACGGACGTGCATGCGTCTTAATCTGGTGTCGTAATCCATGCGTGCATGACTGTGCGTGATTAAAAGCCACACACACTTCACACACACACACACACACACACACACACACTTCCTAATGGATTATTCCTCATCACTCTGGCCATGCGGAGCGGAGGGAAGGAGAGAGGGACATGGAGCAAGAGAGATGGAAACGATGACTGACCCTACACACACACCCTGACACACACACACATACACACACACACGCACAGATGTGCACGTGCACACACACACACACACACATACACAAACACACACACACACAGATGTGCACGCACAAACACACACACACACACACACACACACATGAGGAACATTATTTAGGTTCACAAAGTTAAAGTTGCCTGAGAGGACAGCTTGCTTGTCATGTGTGTTTGTGCCAGAGACTAGAGAAGTGAAAACCTCTTCCAGAAGTCAGGCTACATTTTAAAGGCCCCCATCTGTTCCCTCACCTAATTCTCTTTTACACACACTTCTCTTTCTCTCTCTCTCTCTCTCTCTCATTCTCTCTCTTCTCTACACACACCTAGAATGTTTCACTCAATATTTTCATTTTGAAAGATCTGACATGCAGTCACAAACAATGTATAAACACTCTCACACACACTTTATAAGTAAGGGATAATGTATAGAACGCCGGTCATTGTCGGGAGATAGGTCCCGACAGGGTGAACCGGACCCCGACGTGCAACGCACCGACACAATAAACTCCCCACGATATGACTCTTTAGCCTACATAGCCTAGGCTATAGCCTATTTGTTACCGTTTCATCATGGCTTTTGCTGAGAAACAAATAGTTCGCAACAACACACGCTGAACTTGATTCAAATATTCTTTAGAACACAGCTGATCAACTGTCTGCTTTCACTTTTGAATGAAGTTCCAATCCTTGCGTAGTGATATGAAAGAATTGACTTAGAAGCACAAAGCCCATTTTCCTTGACAGCGGTCTGTTATTCAGAATTAGCAGACCGCCGAACGTTGGGAAGGCCCATTCAAGTGAATGGAGCATTCTGCAGCACTATGAAGAGCCGTGTAATAATTAATAATAATTGACAGAGCAAGTGTTTATATGACTAATGCTAGGACTAACAGAGCATGGAGTTATAGGTTTTGCCAGTTTTATTTTTGCTTTTTGTGCTTTTTTCCACAGCAATTTTCGGTCAATGTTCTCCCAGAACACTGTGGCACATGAAACTTGGTGCATCAGGGCCGTTTTGGGTGGACAACATAGCAAAGCGGTCAAATTGGATCAAAATTGACAAAATGTTGTCATTTGTATTTTATTTTGTTGAAGAAACAGAGACGCATGTTCAGTGGTTGAGGAGGTCCTTTGCCCCCAGGGCCATCCAACTTTTCAATGCCACACAAAAGGGGAGGAGAGAAATTGACTTTTCAGCATGAGCCTGTCTCTCTCAGCCCCTACCATTATAACACTTTTTCTGCTGTCCACCTGTTTTACATGCTATAGCCTTCCTACGATCTGGACTGTGGACATATACATCCTTTAACTTATTCCCTGTTTTATATTTTTCTTCAGGTATATTATGTTTCTTGTGTGTTTAACCATTCTAATATGTTTACATTCTTGTCTTTTCATAGTCATAGTTAATATTTAAAAATAAGCAAATGTATTGCACTGTTGAATCCCTGCACTGTTCACCTTTGCACTACCACCATACCATACCAGTCTACTATAGCACCTTAAAGGTGTACTATGCAGATTTAGGTATTCTTGGCGAGTTTAGAACTCCCTCTAGAGTCGCGATATATTTATATGTTATTCTGTTATTGTAAATAGCAAACTTCTCGCGACCTATCCCCCCTGTACACAATTCAAATGCTTTTGTTGTGAAGGTGAAGGATTGACAACAGGCAAAAACTATCTCCAAAGAGCTATATCTACTTACAAGTTAATGTTTCAGATTCTCGCAAGTTTTGATGGGGCGCCACTCTTGGAAGTTGCATGGCTGGTTTTCTCGGTAGGGACTCGCTATGTCTATGCTGTATAGCTATGCTAGGTGAACAATTCCCCTATTACAAGTTTGTTTGCCATCAAATTGGCTTCATAAAGGTGAAAATCTTGCATAGTGTACCTTTAACATGGTGAAGACATCAAATGGTCAGTCCACACCAGACCTGTGTAATCCATTCACATGCCCCTTTAAATGTATACATTTATGTTAGTGTTTTTTTATGTTTGTGAGAGATGTATGTATGTGTGTTTGTTGTGTTGTGGTTGTATAAGCTACTGGATGCCTACAATTTACCTCAGGATGAATAAAGTATCTATCTATCTGTCTATCTATCTATCTATCTATCTATCTATGAAAATGGCTTCATATTTTGTATCAATATTGAGATTTAGGAAGATGATCCAGTGCAAGATGAGTAACTTGTAGGTTGCTTGAGAACTTTAATGATCAGTTTTTTGAGAACTCTAATCATCCAATCGGAACACATGGAATCGGTTATGTAGTTGCCCTGTAACATTGCTCAATCTGGGCGTGCATTGACGATGTCAGAGACTTGTTTCCACTTTGTACCACTTGAGCTTGACAAGTTCAGTTGTGACTTTCTGAGTGCATCTCAGTATTTAGGCTATGAGATGTAACAGGCAAGTCAGCATATTGAGCTGTTGACTGTTTGCAGATTATGGCATGTCTCGTAGGCAGAGCTGCTGCTCTCTAAAACTGTCCACTTAATCAACAGGTTATGGCATATCTTGTAGGCAGACGAGAGCTGTTGCCCTCAAACACTGTCCACTTAGATAGATCTATGTGAAAAATGGCCAGAATGTTCCTTTAAGGCATCAGGAGGGAGAGTTACCTAACACACACACATAGGTCTATTGCACAGCTATGTACAAGCTAGCCAGAACAGACATGGGGGACTCGAGACCATTTTTTAGGACTTGAGACTTGCTTAATCCACATGTATAAAAGACGTGACTTGACTTTGACTTGCTATTCATGACTTGAGACTTGACTTAGACTTGAGACAAATGACTTGGAATGACTTGATTTTTATTTTTTCATAGATATTAAGGAGTTAACTTTATGATTTTAGAAAATCTGCTTAGGTGCATGCGTCACACGAGCGAACCTGTCATTGTTACAAAGTGACGCGACAGACCAACAGCAAGTGCCAGATCAAATGAGACAGACTGAGGTAGGCTTACTTGCAAATATGGAAGGCTCTACGTTTATACCAAAACATAATAATGTTTGGCTACACAGATGATGTATCTGACAACTCAAAGGAGAAATGAAAAGCAGTCTGCAAGTGTGCAAATTAGCGACATAACCACCACCACGTTGATTTTCATCCGTCAGATGTTAGAAACCTAATGTCAAATTTGAGGCATGTTAAGAGTTGGCTTTGAATCTATTATGCTTTTTTAGTGAACGCCATATTAGGTTAAAATGTGTGAAATGGCAAAGTGAAACATTTTCTTGTCTAAGTTTAATCTTAATATGCTAGCGAAAATGTTGCCAATGTAACCTAAAGTAAGCGCCTCTCTTTCTCCCTCCCTCTTAAACACGTCCCTGTTCCATACAGTAAGTTACAGTCTAGTAGTAACAACAGTAAGGCCTAGCTAACTGCCAGCAATCAACATAGAAAAGTAGCTTACTTCATATGTCATACCTGTCAACACTCCCGTTTTTCTCCATTCCCCCCCCGTTTTGTTATTTCTCCCAGAAAACTCCCGTAATTTGCATGGCCATCAAACTTGAGCCTGAGTCTCGTCGTAAGCAAGCGGGCTAGTTGAATGGCCTACTCCAGAACTAGCTGTTGTGAAATTGTTGGGAATTTAATTGATTAACACATCACATAAACTGTTATTGAGTGTTGTTGAAACTTGTTACACTTACACTGAACTTGTGCCCTCGGAACCAAATCTGACAGCAAGCAGCTTTGAAGTTTTGGAAGTAGGCTGCAGGCAGGCAGCTGGTGGATACATAACTGGCATGCGTAAGGTAATGGTAAGGTAAAAGCAAGGACCGAAATGCAGTGTTGAAACATGTGTATGAAACGTATTAAATATGCAAACACAGATCCGGTATAAACACTGACCCCCCCACCCCGAAAAAAAATCTCCCGTTTTTGGAAAGCTAAATGTTGACAGGTATGTCATATGTTAGGCTTATGTATAATGATATAGCATTGACGGTCCTAAAACAAAAGTTTGGCAGTGATGTCGGCGGCAGCGTTTGATTCACTGATTACTTTTTCAACATTATTGGGTCCCTGGAGATGTGAAGGGTCAGGACAGGTGTAACTTGAACTGTTTATTTTCATGATTTGATGTAGCCCAGTGTTTCTCAAACTTTTTCAGACGAAGGACTACTTTACCAATACCAATAAAAAAGAAACCCATGGACCACCTAGCTAAAAAAAAAAAGATTAGACCTAATTTAACAGTATATTAGCCTACACAATAGGCCTACTCACTGAACCACCTTGCTTATTGTCTTTGCACTTTGCTTATTGTGTCAGAGGATTCATATGATTTAAACTGGCATGTCTTACATAGACAGTGTTGCAGAACTGTTTGGATTTACATATTGCAAACAACTCATCTATATTATATTTTACCACGTCTGCTCGCAGACCACTTGGGATAGCTTGCGGACCACCAGTGGTCCCCAGATCACACTTTGAGAAACGCTGATATAGCCTCCCTAATATTTGAGGCATTTTGAAACAATAATAGGCTATTTTATAATAGGTCTACTTGAAATACATTTATTTTTATTCATATTTTTATTCACATTTATTCTTATTCTTTAAACCGTTCAGATGTATGTGGCTTGAATGAATGCAATGTCTATTTGTTTGATACAAATAAAACTCCAGCAGTTCATAACTAGCCTATTTTAGCTTATTTTAAAATTAAAACGTGGGTAAATCATCATGAATTTGTATGATTTGGCTATGACTTGACTTGACTTGCTTGACCCAAGCTATGACTTGACTTGCTTGATTGTCACAAAAAATGACTTGGACTTGCTTGAGACTTGAAGGTTAAGACTTGAGAATTGCTTGTGACTTGCACATGTGTGACTTACTCCCACCTCTGAGCCAGAATTTCAGAATGTTGGCAATCATTGAGCAACGCCTAGCCATAATAGGCAAGTCGAATCTGCCAGAGCTATGGAATCAGAACAATGCCATAAAGATTGTGTGTCCGTGAAAAGATATTCACATGTGTAGAGTTTTGTCTTCGAGAATATGATTTGCACAAGTGTAGAACCGTTTTGTAACTGTGGAATTAATTTGTCTGTGTGCAAAAAAAATGCGTACCTGTAGAAATATTTTGTGCACTTGTGAAAAACATTTGTCCACAGGGATTTAGTTTGAATGTGTGTGGAACAGCTTTATAGCTACAGGCATGGGAGAAGTGCAACATCTATCTTTCGTGTGCAAACTGGATCTACGAAGCTACAAAACTTTTTTACAGACACGAATTTTGGCAGTGTTTTGTCGTCGTTTCTGAAGAGCCAATCAACACATTGCATCGCCTACTGACTAGCCAATCAGGGGACGTCCTGCGTCACAGCTCTCGACCAGGGTTGGCAGCAAAGATTCTAGAACAGAGCTGGTCCGCAAATCTAAATCTAACAAGTTATGCCTTTTACAACAAGGTTTTTAATGGAACTGTGGTGTTTAATTTCCATAGTCTTTGTTTAGTAAACGCATAAAACCGTCAGTTTTTTGCTAAGCAAGAAGAATCAAGAATTACGATCTTTGAGTTTGTTTATCGTAACCTAGCAACCGAGGCTTTAAGTGTCGTATCGAAGTCATAATTTTGGTATCGTCACAACACTACCGTCGGCAAAGTACGCTGTCAAACTCGCACCCTCAGAGTTGATCTGCTGCCAGGGAAAAAGCAGGGGTCTAATCCTGTTGACCAACCAAAGGATGCACATTTAATTTCAGCGTATGTCAATGATACCCTATTATTGTAAAGAAAATTCTTGTATTTTTGAATATCTTTATAAGCAAATACTCAGGTACTTTGGCTCAGAGTAAACATTCGACTTAGCGACTTTCACTTGTATTGGAGTAATATTTAACCAGGGGTATCTATACTTTGACTCAAGAAAAGGAATTGTGTACTTTTCTCTACCTCCAGGCAAAAGCATAATGATGCAAGAACATATGGAAGTCACCACTAATCTGAATGCCCTCAGAATGGGTGACATTCCGCAAAACAATTCCCTGTTTTTTTTCTGTATTTAATATCCCTCTTTGACTTCAAAGATAATTTTTTGCAAAGTCTGTGTCCTTATAAACTGTTTACTCCGTTTTTCAAAAGTCTTGGGTCTCTCAGTTTTGTACAGAATGCAATGTGCCATAAAATGTGATGCAATACTGTTCAACACAAACTAATGTTTATTTCAGTCATTGGGTAAAACACACACACACATGCACACACTCAAGTCTGACTTGCAGTCATATCCCGACCTCATCGCCCCCTACACACACACACACACACACACACACACACACACACACACACACTGTCCTGTTTAAATGAAGGCAAAAAAGCCCAGAAATATACATACAAAATCCAAAATCATGGAAGACAAAGTCAACCTCCATCTTGTTCCACTAGATGTAAAAACATGCTACGAATTACTCGACTTATTTCTGCTTTATTGCACTCTGCCATGTGTCAATAGATTAGCTGTTTCCACAACACAATAGCTTTATGATGTAGTGCTCATTGCGGATTCAAATTAGTGCCTTGATGTAGCCTATTATCCCAAGTGATTGAAAAGGGCACACAACTACAGATGTTTATGGTTAAGTCATGCTCTACCCTTTCTTAAGGACGTGGAGGGGGTCGCAGAACCAGAGGGGTTGGTGAAATTACTAACATTATGGAGCATACTGTGTCTTTCACTCGATAATTCATAATGAAATGTAGAAACTACATTTGGTGAAACCTTTGGTGAAAAAAGGTAAAAAGGCACAACCAAGCTACTTACAACAAACTACACACAGACACGCACGCACGCATGCATGCACATGCACACACACACACACACACACACACACACTCACACTCCCTTCTCTGCACATTTTTGTTCACTCTCACTCTGGTCAAAGTTGAATAACCCCGTAACATTTACAAGCTCTTTTACATGATGGCGGAAATAAATCTAGTGTGCAGCCCAGGAGCTGTCAGGGATATTGATGTCCCCATTGTGCACTGGCTCACTCATAAGGAGCTCTGTAACAATGAGACTGACTGGGTTATAGGCCTGCGGTGAGCAAGTTCCCACCCTGCCTTTGTACACGCAGAATGGCATGCTATTTAATGAAGTGAAGCTGGAATCCGAAAAGAGACCTGGGACGCCTTGATTACATCCAAACGAAAGACGAGCGAGAGAGAGAGAGAGAGATAAAGTGAGGGAATGGAATAGAAAGAAAGAGAGACAGGGTAGAGAGGTAAACAATGAAAAAAAGAGAGTGATGTGGAAAGAGGAGAGATAAATAGAGTTGGATGTAAGAGAAAGGACAAATAGATGAAAGGAGAAAGATTGAAACCAGCAATGACACAGCTTCAAAATACTTCTCCTTTCACGGTAGCCATTAGCGATGTTTACACCGTGGGCCAAACCTGGTTCCTGGTGCAGGGAACAGTTTCCTGCTCTAAGTTGGGCGTAAACAGGAATCTAACCAGGAACTCAAGGTCTAGTCACAAGCACAGCTCAGTTACATCAGTTGAGCGTTGGTTTGATATTGATATTTTTGATTATAAACCTGGGTCTTACACCTAAACTGAAACATTCTATTTTTTTATTTTTTATTTTGAACTAGCAGTGCTGGGCCCAGTCTCCCAATAACGACGGCGACACGCTCTTACAAGGGTTTTCTACGATTCATCTTACGATCGTTCGTTTGGTTTTTCCGACTGTTTCCCGAACATGCTCGTAGCGTGAAAGCGCATGCACTGCTCTTAAGGGGAGCTGTCCACGTTAATAGTTCTGAAATATCCCCTAATTTGTTTGTGATGTCAGGTGACTGCACGTCACAGCTATAGGCCCACCATTTAAACTTCTGATCTACACATTAATCCACATCAATACAAAAATAGAACAACTTTGACATCCGTAAGCATCCAAGTAGGCTATATACCACACACAGACATAAATAATAATTATTTAAGATTAGATTGTTGCACCGCTTATGTCTGTGTCACTTAAGAAGATGTTTGAAGATAGAAAGAGGTAGAGTAAGAAAGTGAGGAAATGTGTAGGCTTAAATAATATATAAGCCTATATATTAGATTTTGACGCAGCACAGACTAAACCACATGTTCCTTTCTCCGCGTTTACCTCATAGGCCTAATAAATTATAGCCTTCACTTAGCAAAGATAATGGCAAACTATTCTGGCAACATCTTGTTTCATAGCTTGATTGCATTTTTGTCCGCTTTTAATAACATTATTGTGACCATTAAATGTATGCTATTTTGCACGCTAAAACCTGATTCATCACAAGTAACACAATAAAGAATGGGAACGTAGATGGTGTATTCTAAGTTGTAATTCCCCTGTATGTCCTGTTGGTGACCTCAATTAAGACGCTCTTAGCCGGTAACGAGAACTCTGGGGCACTCGTAGATCAGGTTCTCCGGAACTCTATTCCAGATTCTGGTGCTGGAAATCCAGAACGACATTCCTGGTATTCCAGATCCAAAGCTGATTGCAGCAGACACTAATGCAAAGTGACATGGACTTGCTATGACAGATTGGGGAATTGAACCTTGTCCAAGGCTACCACTGGCACATTACAACCGCTATGACGTCTAGGACGTGATCCCGCAGTGTAAATGGGCCTGCCATGAATTGGGAAATCTTATGGTGGTCCTAGAGGGCTCAAGGGCCTTTCACACAAAGTCCAATAACTGAAAGTGACCCTGATAACATCTTTTTTCATGTCATATCATCATGATAATATCTTTCTTCATGTCATATCTTCATGATAATATCTTTCTTTATATCATCATTATTACATTACATTACATTACATTTGGCTGACTTATTATATACAATGAACGGCCCTTCAGACAGAAAGAAAGCCTAATAGAGAATGGTGATAGCCATTTAATAGGTGAGACAGAAGAGATTGCATGAGTCTTCATTCTGGCAGGATGAGTGAGATCTTGTTTCAAAATATATTAATTTCCCTCCTCCTCGGATTCCTTTTTGACCTTGAGGATGCCATTTTGGACTCTTCTGGACTGAGGCACATTTTGAGGTCCCCCTGACGTATTTTCCCACGTGGATGCGATGAGTAAACGGCCCTCTACACCGCAGCTCTGCTGCTGCTTTCCCACAGATAGCCACAGACACAGCACTTTCATGCGCTCACAAAACCTCCTTGTGAGCCGCAGCGCTGTCTGTTGTTGTCTGCAACCGACCTGCCTCTGATTCCTTCGTGACCTTGAAGATGACATTTGATTCCTCCATTCGCTAATTCAGGACCTGGCCTTGGAGGAGGAGGAGGAGGCTGCCATCGCTATCAGAGACTGCTGGGAAAGATGAGGTCCCATAGGGCCAACGGAGGCTTGTGAGTGTGTCTTTATCTCATCACACAACCCCGGAGGCGCCGTGATTGATCTAAAAACGAGGCGAGCCAGTGGGAGGACCTTGTCTTGTGTGCTGCCCGGACACAGAGAGCTAGGCTCTGTCGTTTCGGTGGGAAATGCTGGCTTTCGCTTCGGATTGTTCGGCATGCAGCTGTGCAGTCGAAAGTGCCCACCATTATGTGTGTAAAAGTTTGTGTGGGTGTGTGTGTGTGCGTGCGTATGTGTGTGTGTGTGTGTCTCTGCCATGTGTGTATGGACCATTATGGACCCCAAGGAAAAGTCACAGATTAGGAACTGGTTTAATCAAGTCTACACACACACAGTGTTGTAGGCCTACATGCACATGTGTGTGAAGTCTACTAAGTTATATAACTGTTTAATAACCTCAAAGTAATTTGACAAATTTTATTTGATTTCTTTTGATAACTGTATAAGTATATATACTCTTTTGATCCCGTGAGGGAACTGATTGATTGGCACATAATTAGCAGTGCAATCAAGTTCAGTTTAAACAAGAGAACCATTTAAAAAAAAAAAGTGTACATGTGTTAATCATTTTAATAATCTTTTTTTTAAGGGCAGAGGTGGAACTGTCATGAACAATAAGTTCCGGATGACGTAATAATCCCGTTCCGATCAGCTGTTAATTTCTAGGTGAATGTCTCTTAGAATCTTCGTGAAACACTGTCTAAACACGTATGAAAAAGGGAGAATTTAAGTCGTCAGTGCGAAATAGATAGCCTATATTTTACACTGTATAGGGGAGAAGATGGAATATGTATCTGGTGAAATACAATTAGCCCTGACTCTTTCGTTTTAAGGTTTTATTGAGCGCCACGCAGCACGTCAAACTTGTAGCCTATTTTACCGCGTCTGTGACCAATATAAGCTAGCCTAGGCCTACTTGGGGTTGTCTGAAGCTAACTATCTGAAGCTAGGCCTGCTTGAAAACACTGAAATAGCCTTGGCTACTGTCATGTTGTATATTGAGTTTCGTTATAAATGTATCTTAAAGATAGGCTACAAATCAGTTCGTAGGCTACTATAGGCACTGTTTATGTTCCTCGTCCACATTATTAGTCAAACTCTCAATACCCGTTATAACGTAAGCTACATTTCCAGTTGGCTTCAGATCATCACAAAGTGCCTTTATGTGGCTTATGGGAAGGAAGACAGTAACAATGTTGTCCTACCTCATAACGAAGTTCGGCCTTCTGCATTTTATCTCAAAACACATAGACTAAACGTCATCTTTGCAGTATACAAGTAATGGCAAATGTGGTGTTCAGCTGGTTACATTTACGTCAGCAAAAAAGTTGGGGAAGCATTGATTTTGCAAGGTGCTAGTCTAGTTATTTCACACTGGAGGAGTTGGACTACAGCAAAACTATGTTAGGAAGAAATCTGTGTTCATATAGTGTCGTAGGCTACATAAACTCAATCAGGTATCAGACGCTCTAGTATTGTGATAAAGTGCAAGAAATCTTAACCTGGGTAGACTATTTCATTCAGGGCCAACACAGGTGTAGTAGTACAGTATGCCAGTTTCTCAACATCAACAATAGTAAATACACGTGCTGTTTTTAAATTAATTAGTAGGCCCACATGCATATAGTTAACTAATCCTAATCATCCTAACTAATAAGACATTTGTCATGGTGCACATGGCTTATGGTGGAACAATGGGGAGACCACATCAAAAGTGAATTTGAACAAAAAGTAATTTATTACATTTGGTGGAAAAAGTTACAAAGTAAGAGGGAAACCAAGTATGTAGTGCAAGTCAGCATTTGTAGAAAAAAATGAGAGCCACTGCAACACTGTCCACTCTAATGTTTCTCATGTGTCAAAGGGAATGAATAATTGCCATTAGCAACTTACTGCCAATGCAATTACAACATATTTATAAAATAGACATTTTAATAAACATAATAATAATTAGGCAAGAATTACTCAAATGTATGGTCTTTTTATTTCACAAAATAAAACCACAATTGATGTCTGGGCCAGGAGGTTCCTCTTTTTGCTGGCATTGGTGAGCCATATCCTCTCCTCCAAGCTGGCTTGGTTGTGCAAATGTCTCAGTCCAGTCCTCTTCTCAGCCAGCCCCTAATTATGGTACGATGCATCAGTCAACTAACCAACATCTAAGTTAAAACTGTTTTCCAAAACTATCATACTTACATAGTACTTTGTAAGTCTTGACCATGATAGTATCCAAACTTCAGTAGTCTGGACTAAGGTGGTCATTACATATAATAGCCTAACACGCGGACTGGCACCTGCAAATAACAGACTAACAGTAATGATGTATGAAATCATCTCTCTCTCTTTTTTATTTTGTAATTCAGGGTCATCAAGTTAATTCATTGGTTCATATAGGCTGACCTTGTAAATTAACGACTGCTTTGAATTCACTTTTAAACATTAGTAATTTAATGTGCTGGTGAAACTGTTGTATACTCTATTGTTATTTACCCTCTATTCACTTGTTTACACCGTCATCTCTGTGGTGCAGTGCAATAAGGCTGATGATAGCCTGCGATGTGCAGCACATGACAGTCAGCTGTCCAAGAGTTCGAATCTGGATTGAAATAGTTATTTTGACTACAATATTCTCACCATTGTTTACCTATAAGTCTATCTATTATGCAGATCATATTATCTCCCCACTCCATGACAATGTTAAAATCAAAGGCTACATATTCTCAACTGACTGATCAAAAGCGTGCACCTTGTATTATTATCTGCAGATGTGTGACTTTTACACGTGTGCACGTGGCTGCAAATTGGCTTTCAAATAATATATTTTATGCCTAAGCCATTTTAAAATATGGATGTATGGTGGTTAGAAGTGTATAATATCAACCAGAAACTGAAATCCGTTTATAATGATCAATTTGTACACAAATCTGGAGTTAGTGCAGTCTTTCACATGAAAATCCCCAGAAATTTTTCTACTATGCTTCTACCACAGGTCGAGAGGTGTAGTTCAAACTAGCTAACTTTACGACTAGGGTTGCAAAGGGGCGGAAAATGTCCGGTAAATTTCTGGAAACTTTCCATGGGAAGTTAAAGGAACCATATGTAAGATTGTGGCCAAAACTAGTACTGCAATCACTTTAAAATTACTGTAGAGCGGTGTATCCCGTCCCCCTCCCCCCTGACTGGCAGAACTGGCAACCAGGATGCCGAAACACTACTGACTTCGTGATTAGTATATAGGTGGAGGGTGGCGCATCAGGCCAAAACACAACATGACAACATCAACATCAGTTGAGGGCTGCAACTTCACTTTTTAAATGACAATATCTTGGCTGGACTACTGTTGTCAGTGATATAAGCAGGGTTCTAAATTAACACCCACCAACCCACCAAATGTGGGTTCAAATTTATTTTGGCGGGTGTTAATAAAAACTTACTAGCCAGTTTGGCATGATACATTAGGCTCTGTTCTTGGTCATATATCCCCCTGGCAGTATTTCCTACATTTCCCATGACCACTGTGCTGTAATGCTACGTGATGATGTTTCATACGCCCATTGGCTGCGCGCAGTTTGCTGTGAAACCAGCGTGAGAGACGATGGAAACGAACGGAGCGTCTACCAAAAAACACAAGGAATTAGAAGTACGAACAGAGTCAGAGCAGGGAGCATAGACTGAAAGAGGAGGGAGTTAGCCAGTAAAGTAAAGTAAAAAGTACATAACGCATGTACATAACACAAACATAACACGTTACAAAATATTAACGCAATTAACGCATTGTGTTTACCTATTTTCTTTCTGGGGGGCTGATGTCATGTAACGGAGGCCGCAAAACCTGAAGCAGCAAGGTGGTTTATTTAAGTTATTGTCTATGGAGTTAGGTGAAGATGGAACGTGAGGAGCTTGTAGGCGAAAATGTTCCGTTTTAAAAAGTTGCCTGATCAGTGATCACCACCACCAGACGCATAACGCACTATGCGTAGGTCACCGAGAGACAGAGGAGGGACCAACATTTAGCCAATAAATAGTAGCTGTACGGCAAACTGTTTTTCACTCTTGTTAGAGAAAGTATACAATGTCAACATGCACCAACAGCATGTTACATAAAGATGATACTTTTCGGGTCCTCTCTATGAAGATCCAACTTGAACGTAGGCCCTATGCTACTCCATTTAATTGAGAACGTGTCTGAGCACGCACGAGAGGGAGAAAACGAGTGGCAGGTTCCAGCTGGCTTGTCATTGTTGATGATAACTTAATAAAAAGGAAATATCAATTAAGATTAAACTAAATGCGGCAGTGGTTGGGACAGACTTGGGGGCGAGAAGAGGAATGAAGTCCATCATGCCTGTTTCATTCGTCCCCACCGTGGAATGCTTGAAGCAACAGTAGACAGTGAGGGTCATTCAAATCATTTGTAAATATAGGCTAGTTAGTTAATTTACTCGCATTTGGCAAGGCGAGTGCATGCTTATTTTAAACCCTGTAGCAAGTGACGGTAAAGTCCTCCTTTACGCCCTTCTATCAGTTCCTATGGCCACTTGGCCAGTGCGAATGCAAATGAAAAAACGGTTTTGGGGGAGAGTAGTTAGTAGAACTGATTTAGAAGTGGACTGTTCCTATAACTACATTCCTGTAACTATGAAAGACACTATAGTTGCTACTATGCTTTTGGGTAACCCAGCCCTGCACCACAGAGCCCTGCACAACTGTTTCACTGCACATTTAAAGCAGCACCAATGTAGTGCAGTGTTCCTACCCAAACAGCAACTTCATATGGCTATTTTACAAGCGATAAAACCTACTCTGAGTGATGTTTGCCCTATTAAAAGTTTGTGCCATCAAAATGATTTTGGAAACGTTATTTTAAGGTAAATACAAATACTCTTTAAGGGGACTTTAAATGACACATGTATACACGTTAATTCAAGGCAGTCATTAGGCTGTAAATGCTATTAGTGTCTCCCTATGTCGGTGTAATAGAACAGTGTCAGAGAAGCACCTACACTTTCTATCTGTCAGGGACCTGAAATGTGCATGTGGACTCATGCACACACATACAGTACACAAACATTTATACCCAGTTGAGGATGCTGGGAGATCACTCTCCGCATCTTCTTTCTGTAGCCTGTAACTGCCTAAAAATACAGGTATTTCTTTTCGATGGCCATCCCTTCATGGTCCTTGCTTCATGGTCAAGACTGTGATTACTCATTCTTCTCTCTCTCCTTCTAAAATAATGAAGATTAGATTAGATTCAACTTTATTGTCATTGTGTAGAGTACAAATACAGAGACAACGAAATGCAGTTTGCATCTAACCAGAAGTGCAAAAAAGCAGAAAAGTGCAATGTGACACACAGTATAGACAGGTGGTTTACAGTAATATAAATTAAATATAAATATGTGCAATGTATTAGCAGTAGCCTTATAAGAGCAGGATAGATATGGATATGCAGTGTGAACAGTGTATGAATATCATGTACAGATATGTGCAGTGTAGACGCAGTAACTAAAATAAGACTAACAAAAATAATATAATATAGATATACAGTAAGCAGCATATTAACAGTAATATTATAAAAACAGAATAAATATGGATATTCAGTATGAACCGTAGACAGATATATAGACAGATATGTGCAGTATAGTAACAGTCAACATTATAAATAAGTGTATGCACATTAAGAACAGTAAAGAGCTGTAGAATATAGATGTATAAGCTTAAGTGTAATTGCACTATGCATATTTTTAAGTATAAATAGAATACTATGGATGGTATAGGGTAGTGTAATTGAAGATAAAAACATGTTAATAAATCATAGGGCTTAATTATACCATATATAATATTTTTCATAATATATTCCACATCCACATAATCTTAATTTACACCATGCTCACTGGAGGACTGAAGGCATGAAAAAAAGATTAAACGTAAGGCATAGGCTACCAGCTTGCCAGCCAGCATTGATTATGGGCAGTCTGGATGGATGGATTGATAGACAAATACTTCCTGAGGGAATTTTAACTAGGCTATTTCATTCAAAATCAAGACATATTTGCCCTTTCTTGTTTTTCAAATAGTCTAACACGAACTAAGAAACTATATTTCTAATTCAAAAAGTTTAGATTGTCTTAAAAACATTAAGCTATCTGCTAATGTCAACACGACTAGTAAACAACAAAAGTCACCAAATAGCATTGCAAATGTTACGGTCATGCACACATTGTGGAATTGCTGATAGGCCTAATAACGCCGTAATAACTAGAATAATTTGCAATAGCAACAAATAAAATGACTTTATTACCTGAGCTGATCCACGAGCTTCTGGTGTGGTAGTTCTGCTGCTCCGCATCCAGATCCAGATGTAACGTTACGTTAGCAAGTTGAGTGAGTCAATCTTCCGTAGTAAAACCAAAAATTACGTTTAAAACCTACCAACCAAACCACTGTAAAGCCTATATGTAATGTCTATGAAGAAATGTTCAAATATAAAATCGGTGCCTGAACGGCAGAAGTATTACACTGAACGTAGGTTGGTAGGCCTATTCCTGTAACGCAAAGCGTGCTGTCAAGCAAGCCATCAACCCCTTGATGCTGAAGGACTCCTTCGCACGTTTACCGCAGTAGGATTCGGTGGTCACAAAGCATAGACGTCACAAAGGGGTAAATGGATCGTCTAGCGACAGCAACCGTCATAGCAACGACGCCAACATTCTATGAGAAACATTTTAATGTGAGATCGGAACGTGATTATTACATCATCCGGAACTTTTTCGCAAGCCGGAACAAATTGTTCATGACAGAACCACTACACAAGTAACCAATGTGTAACTTTCTTCTGGGGAGCCACTGACCACACAACACACCAGAGGTATTGCATTATGAAAATATAAGTTTTATTTAAAGCCTGTGGTGCAGGGTTTTTTTTTTTGTCTTTCCTGGCAATTTTCTAGTTGGTAATAAACATTTAAACAATTATCCATTGTATTTGATGTTGTAAAGTATCACAAAAAATAAATATAATAAGGAAAAGTAGGTGATATTTTAGCGGTTAGCAACAGGTTTGCGATCATTCTTATTTCTCCCACAATGCATTCCATGGCGTCACATGAGGTACTTTCGTTGTGGGGCGACAGAGGAAAGGCCTTGATACCATTGAGAGAGACGACGATTAACTTAGTGAGAGTAGCAGCTAGTGAGAGAGTAACAGTGTCAGATATATAAGTAAATATAAAGATAGAGATAGCCTAGATAGATAGATATATAGAGGTAGATAGAGATATAGATAGATAGATAGATAGATAGTGAGAGAGAGAGAGAGAGAGAGATAGCATAGATAGATAGTAGTGAGAGATAGCATAGCATCATAACATAGATAGCTGATGGAGAGAGGGAGAGAGTAGATATATAAATAAATAGATAACATGGTTTACTACTGTGTTTGTGCCAGGTGCAAGAACTCCAGCAAAACTGGACTTAGGGTCCATTGCTTCCCCAAGGACAAAGGGATCTTCCGAAGCTAGGTGCAATTTGTCAAGGTTAGGTGGGCAGATTTTTCAGCTAGCTCTGTCACCGCCTTCTCGAGAATATGCAGCGCGCATTTCAAGGAGGAGGATTACCACTCAGGGGATGCCAAGATGGTCTCACTTGGTTTAAAGAGTGAGAGGATGGCGAAGTTCATTCCTACCGCTGAGCCGTCTGTGCATGCAAACCTCTCTGACTGCCCTGTCCCGAGGTCCAGAGACACCGTCTGCATAGCGAGATATTGTCACGGTAAGCATCATGCTAATGTTCAAAAGCTGCTTGGCGTTAGCTAGCGCTGTGTGTATTTTGCATACCGTGTTCCCTTTGACACAGCCTCCACTACAATCATGATCAGTCTGACATTAGAGGATATTTAAGTGATTCACGAAAGTAAATGTCCATATCGTCATGAAAGCATCATGGCTAGCGTTGGGATCAGTGATCATCAAGCAGCTTTCACAACTAAACAGTGTGTTTGTGTTAGACTGCTACGGTTCTCTTTCACATATATTTGGCCATGACCGTGTCACCAGGGCTGTAGTGGAGGCTAACACAAGTAAACACAGTTTACCCACCTCTGACATTTCAGAAACAGAGTTTATCCACTTCTCACTTCAGAGTTTAGCTACCTCCCAATACAGTAAATGCACTACCTCATAGAGTTTATGCACCACATGCACTCTAGACATTTATTACCACTAGTATTGATGTAAACATTTAACAGTAACCTTCAACATCATCAAATATGTTCTGAATGTCTTTCATGTATTTTTTAAAACATCGAGTAGCGCATATCAGGGTCCACTGTACTGTAATCTTTTTTCTCTTGTATACCCTCTTCGCTGACCTTTTTTATATTTGTTTTCACAAGATGTTGACAGACGCCTCACAGCAGGAGACCATGGACAGTGTGATACTGGGGATCAGCCCTTGCCCACCTCCACTTCTGATGCTGGGACACAGGTGTACCAGGCTGGCTTTAGTCTGTTGGTTTGTGATGTCATCATATTTGAGTGTTATACTGTATTGGTCATGTGTGTTTCATTCAAGTTTCTTTTTTTACATATCTAGGTCGGTGTATCTTTCTTTCTGTCCCTTTCATCTCATTTGGTGGTGGTTCCCTGCATGTTTTGTTTTGTCTTTGTGTGCTGTTGCTTTGTTTTATACTTTGCACAAAATCATTACTTTTTCTCGTCTTTGTAAGTGGTAATAATTGTCGCTGTACCCCATTCAAGGGGTGCTGCATGTCTGCTCCTCTGTCTGTGTGCTTGGATTTTCTTTTTTGTTGTTATTTGCATGAAATTTCTTGTATGTAATTCAAAATAATTTACCAATCATTTTACCTGTGCCTTGTCAACTTCTGTGTGCGGTGTTATCTGGGCTCACTGTGTGTCTGCTTGATGTGCTTTTGCATGTATCACTGCATGTATGCATGCATGAAATATCATGGGTTTGTGTGTGAGAAAGGGAACCATCAGCTGACCCTCAGGTAAGACCACAATATTGCACACGCGTTTGCGTCTAGCCCTTCATCAGTGTTCCTTGTATGTTTTGTGCCTAACCATTTTTTTATAGAGATTTGTTTACTTCCAACCTGTGTCTTTGTCCTTGTTCAGTAAATGTTTAAATGTTCAGTAACCATTACAAGCAATGCCAATAAACTTTTTTTTTTTTATCAAAATTCATGTGTTCTGTGTACTTTATAACATTTTAAGGGCAATGGAGCGATCACAACAGAATAAGCATAACAATTATTTTTATTCATTTTCATCTAAATGAGGCCATTGAAAGCCCTGATAGGTCTGGTCACCACTTTGGAATTGTTGTCTGATGGTTGAAACCACACAAGAGGGTAGAGGCTTCCTTATACTCCTGCCTAAAACCCCATAAGCCCAGCGTATAGCCTGCCTGTACACAGTGTACCGGTATTGCATAGGGATAAGTAGGAAAGATTGTTCAGTTTAAAACTCTGTGAGTAGGTTGAAGACGTCATTTTAAGCCTGTGTCTTATGCATGTTTATTGTGTATGCAACACATCTCTCTCCTATAACTGTTGGTTCAAAGAACTCAGTGTAAAAAGATTGGTAAAGTAAACATAAACCATGAACATACTCGTGCGTGCTGGCTTGAAGGGGACCATGATCTTGCCTGAAGTGTGAGTATGCTATGTGTAGCACAAACGGATTCAGGCAGTATGCCTCAAATCCAGGACGCTATGTTAGGCACGTTATTTGCTGGCCGCGGGGTGAGCTCCTCGACCAGCGACCAAAACGCGCCCTCCCTACAACACAAGCTCTCCACCACAGTTTCCATGGGACGACACCGCCCACACAGACACCAATTTGCTAAACACAGCGACATAGACACGCTTATTACTCTCTCCCGGTAAGCGGTACCCTGACGGTGTCAATGACAATGTCAAATCACGGGGAAAACTAGCACTATAATCACACTGAAGACACGACCAGCCTACTCGGCGTCGGCTACGTTTGCAAACAACATTTTCACCTGAGAAAGAGTAGTTCTAGCCTGAAAGCTTAGAAATAAACACTAGGGGTTCACAGGTGGGTCAAGCTACATCTAGCATAGCCTTCTATTTCTAGAACTTCTGACTAAGTTTAGGGTACTTATCTGAGCCAACGACATAATCACTGTCACTAGATATAAAGAAAAACGTTGACTTTCACTTTCGACAGTAAAAAAAAAAAAAGTTATTGTAGGCTACCCACTGCTATTCATAGACTAGCTCCAGCGCTCGTTGCTGCTAGCAACTCACCAGGACACTTCACCAACTCTCCAGTGATTCTCCTCTGACCATGCATTAATTTCTCTTTGATGGCCATCAGCTGTCGGTATTTCCCCATTCGCCCTCACACGTCTAACAGGTTCCAAATTATATGGGCCATCATAAATGTTAACTGTGGGTCTTGCCTAATCTTCCTCATCCCAGTTAGACAGTGCTAGTAGTAGCTGCTATAAGGCTGAGGCTACTTCCACCAAAGATCTTTTTTTTTTTTAAGTATAGGCCTATTTTTTGGGCTTTTTGCCTTTATTTGTATAGGACAGTGAATAGTGAGACAGTAAGTAAGTGGGAGAGAGAGATGGGGTGGGACAGGGATATGACCGCAGGTCGGATTCCTTCTTATCTCTGCTTCCACTGATAGACTGTAAAAAATAGCTTCCACCACGTCTACCTCATATGACGTCATCGCCGAATAAATAAAAAATAACCGTTACTAACCAAAAACTACAAAAACTGGACTTTAACACCATTTTGGAGACATATCTAACTTTATATACATATCTTGAGTGCTTAATGTACCCATTAATTGAAAGTGTTGTTTAACCTGCACCACAGCCTTTAAATACGGTCACTTGGTTCCCTTATTAAAAGACTCAGTCCATTGAGAAGAAATAGCTACACAGTCCATAGGTCCACACAGGCGAGGGAAGAGAGGGAACCAGCCAGGATGCAGCAACAACTCTTAGGGCGAAAAGGGAGGGGACGGGGCCACACAGTGACTGATGTTGGATACCAGCGTCCAGCAGAAAGTAGTCACAGGCACACAGAGAGAGAGAGAGATGGAGGGAGGCTGGAGGCTAGAGGAACTCAGAGAAGGAGAGAAGGAAGGATAAAAGAGGAGAGGAGAGTGGGATGAGGAGAGGAGTCAAGAGGAGAGGTGGAAGGATGAGAGGAGAGGTGAGGGGAAGAGAGGAGTGAGTGCAGTAAATGGAGTGAAGAGGAGAGGAGAACAGAGGGAGGGATACAAGAGGAGAGGAGAGACTGATATGTGTCGGACGGTATAAGAGGCAGGACTTTTAAGGAGCGTGTACTTAACTTGGCAGAGGGGTGACCATCAGTCGCACCTCTGGAGTAGGTGGATAGGCAACGGTAGCCCTGCAGCAGCAGCGTTGGCTCAGTCAACAACCAGCAATTTGCCCGCTGTGGTTACGGCAGGTAACGCCCCGCTCTCCCTCTGGCTGGAGCTGCAGAAAACCGAATTCTTTCCAAAGCACACCGTAACAACGGGTCCCATCTATTCCCGTCTCTCCCCCAGTGATCAAACGAACGTTAGAAACACCTGTGACAATTACACATAACTTTTACTTTCTGAAGCCGGGTTTTTCCAGACACACATACACACACAAGACACACAAACACTGCCAATGTTCAAAAACTCACACCTTTAGGCGGGGATCACATTGGCCAGCGGCAGCGGAAAGCTCGTTCTTATGGTAACACAAACGGTTTGTCTTCACTGGCAATGGACTAGTTGCACGAAAGGCTCTCGGTAAGCTTGTTTGTTTCTACTGTACCTGCCGCTATTCTTAATGTATTTAGTGTCTACTGTACATGGACCCGGTTGGGTGTGGCACCTAGTGAATCAGCACGTTACGATAAAGAAGGGCGTGTAGCCACTAATTACATTCAGAATAGCAGTAGGTTCAAACACACCTGGCTCCACAGGAAACAAACAAGCTCACCGAGAGTCCATTGCATACGCTCGCGTTGCAGTTTGAAAGTTGAACGTTCAACGCTCAGCTTGTTCAACGCTAGCGTTCCGCCAGCGTTGCCACCGTTCCGCTGCCGAACCATAGAGAACAATAGGAAACCTGTCGCTTGCCGCTGGTCACTGTCATCCCTGCTTTAAGGGTTAAAGGAACACGCCACCTTTTTATGAAATTGGGTTAATTACCGTCTCCCCTAGAGTTAGATAAGCGAGCAAAACTTTTTTTTGTCTCCGTGCATGCATTGTCTTATTCCGGCCGCGGCCCCACTACTTTAGCTTAGCATAGTGGATGGAATATCTCGTCGCCAGATAGCGTGTTGTGAGTAAAAGTGAGCTAACCAAAAAAAAAATCCCTAATTACTTTTTGTGGCCTCCATCTTCACAAGTACAAGTGGCAGTAAAGATTTAGACGAGGCAATCTTGTCCAACTGTTACAAGTAATTGACATTACTTGTCAATTCTACAGTAGACCACCCTTTTCCGTGAAAAAACTCATCCAATGTTGAGTAGGATATTGACTTACCACACAAAACACTCACTAAGATGACACAGGACACAACTAGCCATTCCGCTACCTCAGATAAATGAATAATAAATATATTAGTTCATACAAACAATGATGATATTGTTAAATTAAATGGTGAGTTAATTTTTCGCGTGTACAGAGGTGACGAAGAAGCTAGCAATTCTTGTCCAAAAAGTATTGCTACACCACGATACTCTGGGCCAGAACGCTTTTGCTCCCACTTCAGGCGTATTTGTTTAGCAATGTGCGTGTAATATCATTGCAGGGTATGTACAAACAGGCAATGATTGCGCAAAAAGCGGGAGCTGAAAGTAGCAGATTGCGTTTGTCATGTCATGCATATACATTCATGGGAGGATCCAGGGGAAAGTGGGGGTTTAGCGTAAAAAGATGGGAGGGGAAGAGTAAAGAGCGCCTAATTATGTATTCCGCGGTATGTACAAAGACTGCTCCTGAAAGCGCACGTCTATTCTGCGCCTAAATACTTCCGCCCTGTCAAATCAGGTGTTAATCCAAATTGCAGTTCAATGCGTCAATAAGAGAACCTTTCAAAGACAACAGAATCGCTATTTAGAGCACCAGTTTTTGTTTTTGTGGTGAAAGTATTTGTACTACCAAAAGCAACATTAAAGCAACACCAAAGAGTTTTTTGTACCTTAAAATAATGTTTCCAAAATTGTTTCCGTGGTTCATTAACTCGTAACAGGGTGAACGGCACTTCTGCATTAAACCCAGCCCCAGTCCTTTCGGCTATAACCGCACTATGTAAGTTTGCCAGATCGGGTAGCGGATCTGTAGTTCGATGGAATGAGACAAAAGAAACTACAAATTTGACTTGCATGATGTCGCAATACATCGTAGCCTACTTTCATAAAATCATGCAACATATTCTACCTTGACATCATTATTTACAAAGCCGTTGGATAAACAAATAGCGTGCGTGCGACAGAGGGAAAGTTCTTTGGTGTTGCTTTAACTTTCGCTGGCCTTTCGAATGTCTTACTTTCACTTTCACGTCATTCACTTAAACTTTCCTGTTTGCTAGATTTGACCAATCTTCCATAGCCTACGTGCACAAGTAGTTTGAGTAGAACTACTGATCTTTATTATCTCCCTGCTTGTTTACATCTTATCATGTATGGTATTATTTCATGATCGCTAAACGTTTGAATTTGTTAACTTCATTCAACGGCGCTTGTAGGCGCTGATATTCAGTTGTGGACGTTCGTAAATTGTGTTTATGGGTGGAGAAAGGCAGAGAAAGACGCAGTTTACACTGAGGATTGAACGATTGATAAATACGACGGAAACTTGGGTCTGACAGCGTTTGCAATCTGCGGTGTGTCCATGACACTGATAACGCTACGTTCGCAAATGTACGTACATCGACTTTCAAACCGCAACGCGAGCGTATTCAATTGTCAGTTATGGCAAACCGTTTAGACGAGATAGACGTCACATGTGGGTAAGTGGAGTCGGAGATCTGTGTGCTAATCTGACAGCCATGACGGTGGGATTACATGTGCATTGTGCAGGAGAGCACTTTAAATCGCTTTATCCAGATTTATAGTCCTGTCTGAGTTATAATGTCTGTGTGACACACTAACATACTAAATGCACTGTGACAGACTCACAGATGTGAAAACATAGATATGCAGCAGATATCAACACACAGATATGCTTACAGACATGGACACACACACACACACACACACACACACAACCACACAGATGATAAGGGAGATTTCACCCCCGGGAATTTTTTTTAGATTCTGGCTGCTAAACACGCCATTCTAACGCAATTTGGGTGGGACAGAAATACCTAATACCTTTACAGAGCAAGCAGCTCTGGCCATATCGGCTCTGGCTCACATGACGTGAACATTGCTTTAAATGCATTATCGCTTCACTACCCAACACGCGAACAAGGGAATAAAAAGAAAAAAGAAACCAATGAGCTTATGTCGCAATTTGTGATAGTCCTAGGCCTAGAGAAAAGACAGCTATGGTAAACTAACAACAATGATTTGCTTACACTGCTGTTTGGTTGTCCCAAACTTTGAGACGATCCATACTCATTAACTGAATCTTATCAATCTTAAAAAACCCGAACTGTGATGTTCCAAACAGCGTGACTGTAGGATGCCTAATCTCACTGCCTTCGGCATAACTGCTAAGTGCGCCTATTGCTGTTAAACACCTGACAAATATTAAGCTGCTGTTTTCTTTTCATGATGAGCACTAAGCTTGAATGATTTATGACTGAATGGAACGTTGCGTTTTTAAGCACCAGAACTGCTTATCATGTCGTGACAAAGTTTACACCATCTTCTAATGTATCCTTATGTTGAGATGTTCATTCTCTTTGCCCTAAACATCATTTGTGCACAAAGCATGTTTCAATTAAGACAGTACACAAGCTATTTTTATTGTTGTAATATTGAATGATTTCATGAATAAACAAACACACTCAAGACACACAAACACTGCCAATGTGTGTGTGTGTGTGTGTGTGTGTTGGGGGGGGGGGGTTATAATCTGCTAGATTATACCAGGGAAAGTGGACAAAAGCAATGCTGTTTCCCTTCCTCACCTTTGAGCTGGCCATGCTCTTGTGTGCGATGTTGGTTTAACCTAAAATACTTTATTTATGGAAATAAACACCTCTACTTTTGGTAAACTCTATTGTCTGTCTCTTTTATGCTGCAGCCCACAATTTGGGTTGAAACAACACTGAGGGGGATTCAAAAGGGAACCATTCCGCCCTGAGACCGGTCATCTGATACACTGATCTCTACCTCTCTACCTCTCCCTCTCCTTTCCCTCTCTACCTCTCTCTCTCCCTTCACTTTCTTGCTCTCTCTATCTATGTCTCTCTCTCTCTCTCTCTCTTACTTTATTTATCTATCTCTACCTCACATTTTCACTTTCTTTATCTCTCTCTTTCTCCCTCTACCTCTCCCTTCACTTTCTTGCTCTCTCTATCAATGTCTCTGTCTCTCTCTGACTTTCTCTCTCCCTCTCTTTCCCTCTCACTTTACTTATCTGTCTCTACCTCTCATTTTCACTTTCTTGCTCTCTCTATCCATGTCTGTCTCCCTCTCTGATTTTCTCTCTCACTCTCTTTCTCTCTCTCATTCTTTTTTAATCTCTCCCTCCCTCCAATTCTTTATCATGACTCTCTCCCCTTCTCCTTTTTTCACTCTCCCTTTCTGTCTCTCTCTCTCTCCCTGGTGTCCTGTTATCTGCCCGTTGTGAAACAGGACCCCACATGCAGCCGAGTGATGCCGTGCCCGACTGTTTTCACCTGTAGGTGTCCCCAGAGATGCCTGAGGGAAACACAGACGCAAAGCCAGGAGATCACTCAGGACAATGAGCCTGAACGCAACACTGCACACAAATCTACCAGCAGGTCAACACGGACAACGGCTTACGTGTTTACAGCAACACAATGCAGTTCTTTACCTTAAAATAACGGCTTCAAACTCATTCTGTTGCTACACTGGCTTTTAATATGGAGAATGAAGTCTCAGACACCATGATACTGCTTGATATTGCACTATGTAATGTTGTTGATCGGGTTGGGTCATGACCATTTTAGTCAGATTCTGACTAATTGAGTGCAATCTTAGTGCTAAATGGCGTTGATTATTGACGCCAAAGGACTTAAATATTAATTCTTCAACTGTGTTGAAAGATGGAGAGCAGAGAAAAGGTGATAGTGGAAGAGAAATGAGAGAAGGAAAGGATTAAAGACAGGAGAAAAAGAAAAGGAGGGAGGAGGGACATTAGTATTGATTGTTTTATATGGTTTGTGTCCTTTTAACATTTACAATGTACTATAATACAATAACATACCATGAAGTGTACTATCTTTTAGGTCTCTCTGACCTTTTCACAACAGATGTAAAATAGCCATTTGAGCTAATTCTGGCATATTTACATTTCATGTTAATGTTAATGTGCACTGTCCATGTGAAATAAACCTTAAATACAAAAAAGGTGAGAGAAGCAGAAAAAAGAAGAGGAGGGAGAAAAAAGAGAGAAAAGCAGACGAGTGCGTAGAGAGGAAAAGAGTAGAGAGAGAGAAAGAGAGAGAGGAAAGTAGTAGAGAGAGAGGAAAGGAGTAGAGAGAGAGAAAGAGAGAGGAAAGGAGTAGAGAGAGAGAAAGAGAGAGGAAAGGAAAAGAGAGAAAAGCAGAAGAGTGGGCAGAGAGGAAAGGAGTAGAGAGAGAGAAAGAGAGAGAGGAGAGAAAAAGAGAGAAAAGCAGAAGAGTGCGTAGAGAGGAAAAGAGTAGAGAGAGATAAGAGAGGAGAGGAAAAGAGAGGAGAGAAAAAGAGAGGAAAGCAGAGGAGTGGGTAGAGAGGAAAGGAGTAGAGGGAAAAGAGGAGAGGAAAGAGGTGAGTTCCTCTTTGTTGCATTTCCCACAGGGGGGGTTGGTAGTGTCACCGAGACCCCACCCCCTCCGCCCCCCAACAGTCCTCCCCACAGAGCACTTGGGGAGGGGGCGCCCACCCCCCCACACACACACACCACCACCACCAACCCAGACTGGCTGAGAGAGAAAGGGGGCAATCATGTCTGTGCACAATGGAGCCTGTTCTTGCAGCGGTGAAGCCCTAACTCAGATCACTACCTGCTCTTTTGAGGTCTTAATGGCCAAGAGCGCCCCATGCAAATCACGTAAGGAATATGGCCTGGAGTGGTGTGTGTGTGTGTGTGTGTGAGTGTGCTAGTCAGTGTGTGTGGGTGAGTGTGTGTGTGTGGGGGATTGGGGGTTAGCAGGTGGTAGTGGTGTGGGGATGATGGGGTTACAGAGAAGGAGGAGAAAGAAGTGAGTGTAAAACAGAGAACAGGAGACAAGAAAAAAGAGAAGGTGGAGTTAACGACCTGGGGAGGAGTAACATTAGAGAGACAGAGAGCAGGGAGGGAGAGAGCAAAGAGAGAGAGAAGAGAGAGCAAGAGAGAGAAAGAGAAGAGAGAGAGAGAGCGGGAGAGGAAAAGAGAGGGAGAGAGAGATAAAGAGAAGAGAGAGAGAGCGGGAGAGAGAGATAAGAGAGAGACAGAGAGAGAGGGATAGATAGAAGGTGAGGTGAAATGAAGGGGGAGGGGAGAGATCACAGGGATCTGTGTTGTCTCATAGCATTAGTTGAAGGAAGGAAAGAGAGGATAAAGAAAAAAGAGAGGGAGAGACAGAGAGAAATGACAACATTGTGCTGTCAAACAGAGCCTGGAGAATCCCTCCTCTTGGCCAGGCCAGAACGGAGTGGAGCAGAGCAGGGCAGAGCATGGGCCGTCGTGGAGAAAAGCCCCCAGAGAAGCAGCTCCGCTGGGGGATTAGACCTTTATGAGTACAGGGTCTGCAGTGGGCTAGTTCCCAGCCACATAGGAGCAGCAGGGGAGAGACAGAGAGAGAGAGACCTACAGAAACCTACAGAATTTCCTTTTCTTTTTTTATATTTTTTTCACTTTGGTGTATTTAACGTCCATCACATTGCCTTGGCAACATTGTAACAGTCATAGCAGTAAAGCTCATTTGGATTTGCTTGGACATAACAGAGCCCCGCTTCAAAGAATCTGGAATGCACATGGAACTCTGACTTGCAATCAGAAGTGGAATTAACAAAGATGCTTTAGAACATCGTCTCTGATGATGGCAAAAGGGAGATACCTATTTGGTTGTGGTTTTAGAAATACTCCCATCGTCATTACACAATCAGATAACCTCACTAAAGGCAGGCAGAGAATTGAGATCAGCCAGAAGGAACATGTTTATGGTTATGGTTGCTTATTCAATAGGACCAAGCATGGAGGGGAACATGGCAGCAGACATACTGAGCAGTAGTGTAGGTGTGTATCACCACTGATATGTGATCTTTGTAATGTGACCTTAATGATCTGACTGTAATGAAATAATGGAAATAAAGATGGTCATTTACTCCAATATACTGACCCAGAGTAGTGACCTAAGGCAGGAAGAACGAGAATGCAGACAAACACATGCACACACACGCATGCATGCACGCACACAAAAAAACACAAACACACACACGAGTATTGAGCTAAGGCAAAAAGGAGGGGAGCGACTGTGAGGACAGGGATTAAAACAACTTTATATGTCCTATAAGAAAACATACTCTGAATCTCGCACACACACACACACACACACATGCTCTCTCTCTCTCTCACTCTCTCTCTCACACACACACACACACACACACATATATGCGTGCGCACACGCACACACACACACACACTGTTTACACCCTGTTATTGGTTACCCACTATTGCTGTGTTCAATCATTGTGCTCTGTGAGAGGCTTGCTTGCATGCTGGTTTCATCCATTCCTGACAAAATCAATAGGCATGAAGAAGAACGAAATTAAACAAACCAAGCCAAGACTGCGTCACATCTTTCATGCATTCTCAGAAGTGAGAGAGAGAGAGAAAGAGAAAGTGTGTGTGTGTGTGTGTGTGTGTGTGTGTGTGTGTGTGTGTGCATGGCTGGCACATGCTTGACTACAATACTACACAGAGCTACTCAGCCACAAGGAATGACCGAAGCATCCAGTGAGAGATTTGTTTAGCCAAGCTTCCAGACCACTGCAACTGAGGAGGGAGTTATTCAGTGATCACTGTTTATGTACTGGGAATATATTTGTGACCCTTTCCACTTGTGTGTACAGCGTGTTAAGTGTTTGGAGTGTCTGTGTGTCTGTGTGTGTGTGGGTGGGTGGGTGGATGTGTGTGTGTGTGTGAGCGAGAGAGAGAGAGAGAGAGAGTGTCAGTTCCTCAGAGGGAATTGGTGGATGTGATGGCGTCTAATCAGGCATCCCAGGAGGAAGCTGATTGTCCTCCTGGAGGCATTACGAGCAGGAAGTGAGATTTTGGAACGGGCAGCTGGAAACCGCGATGACTCCCAGCTCTGCTTAATAGAACTCAGCCAACTTTATGGATGGAGTTCATTTATGTCTCTTTCTTTTTATCTTGGACTGTCGCCTTCCTGGATTTCTTTCCCTCTCTAGTTTTCTGTTTATCACTCTGTCACACTTTTCTATATGTATGTACGCACACACACACACACACACACACACATAGAGAGAGACACACACACCCCCAACTCAGTCCAGCAGTAAATGCTCTTGGAAACTCCCTGATGTCAACAGTGCTCAGCGACACTGCCAAGACACCATCTAATGGAAGACCACAGCTGTTTCATATAAAACCTAATGTCCTAATACTCTAAATACCTCTAATTTTTCTCAAATCTCCCACTTAAGTTCAGGTCCTGGCCTTGGAGTTTGTTTTTAAGAGTCTGTCTGAGGTTGTGTGAGGCTTTGTCTTGTGTACTTTTATCATAAAAAAGGACAGGAGTTTTGTGCATGGAGATGTCAACAAGTGAGATAAATTACCCATACAAAAGGGGGTGCTCTCGAGTGCGTGACGGCACAATCTTTAAATAGCTCAGAGGGATTTAATCTGATATTACATTAATTGGTCAAGTTCTGAAGTAGAGCTGGTTGTTTGGCTTTTCTTGTCGGTGCCAATTGTGATAAGATCTTTATGTGCGAGCCTGCCCTGTAAGTCCCTGCCAACGCACTTGCAGAAACAAACACACGAAAAACAGAAAACAGAAACCTGGAGAAAGAAAATACACACACACACAAGCACACACACACACACACACACACACACACACACATGCACACCCAAAGCAATTGTATTTACACACAATCCCACTGAAAGTCATGCTTCTGAAAAAGAAACTGGGTAGAAACAATCACAATGTCAATTGTGATTTGGCATTTCTATTTTTTTGTAGGCAACTGGATGTCTATTTTGGCCACATATGAAACACCCCTCTGTTCTCCCAGTAGAGAGAGGGGGAAGTATAAAAAGACTGTAGCCAAGATCAACAGAAGGTGAATGAAGATGTACTTTATGTGTGGAGAGACAGGCAGGCCGTGTCCCTATCACACCATATCTGCCAACTCTCACACATCGGCCGTGAGACACACGCATTTGATTAGTTTCACACACTCACACGCCACACCCCCGATTTCTCATGCTGAAGTGTCAACCCGGTCGGTCAGATGCCTGAAAAATGAGTTTAGCCTATCTATAGATTTACCTGTTGAGCCACGGTTATGCTTTCAGAGACGGTGAGAGGGTTCAAGAGCACCCCCTGTCTGTGGAATTTTCTACATTTTCTCTCATTTGCGATGCTACTTCAGTAGCCATCCCAGGAGCATTCCCCCCGCATTTCCCCGGCTTTAGGTATGCTTTGAGTATTATTGAGTATTTTTCACGCTGAAGTGTCAACCTGGTAGGTCAAATACCTGGCAGATGAGGTTCAACTAAACTAAACCTATACATATGATATCACACATGATGTGAACAAGCGGAATCTAAGCTTTCCAATGATATTAGCGCCAAGTTGCTGTGATAAATGGTTTGCGAGAAAATTATCATTCAACCCAATATCACAATAAACAGCAAACCGTACCGAATACGAGGATATAAAGCATGCCTCTGCAATAAGTGGTTCCTGAGTAATCCGGTTTTGAAATAGCAACACATTTCTACATAGCCTCATTGAGGCGAAATTATAATGTATTCTAATGTAAACTATTGTCAGTAGGCACATACATTTTTGTAAATTGCTCAGCCATAGATTATCCCACTATCATGGTTCTTATATTGTCAGGTTCCAGCCAATCCCACTTGCACAGATAAATTAATATATTTATATTGGCATGCTTCCTAGTGACATTAATGCAAAAAATATTGTAATGATCTGAGCCTAGCTGTTGATGACTGTGCTCCCATGATGCTGTTCGGTTGATGTGTTATGTTGAATGTTAATGTTAACCATGCAAGTTACCAATGTTGTGCGTCCTGACTGTCGTGTTTATGTTTATAGTTGATTACAGTGTTCATAACCGGGTCTAACTAGTGTGTCACATAAATGTTTAGTGCTGGAGCATAAGGGCCAGGTCTGGCCCGGCATTATGGTTCGTGTGTTTTGGTGCGTAACCAATAAAGACCTTTCTAAAACAACTTTGCAAGATTGTTACAATATGAAGAAAATCAAATAACGAGACACAAATATTGATATAAAGCCTGACATTAGTGGTGTGCGATACTGTAAAATTTGGTTTCGATCCGATACCAATTAAATATAGGGCCAGTATTGCCGATACCGATACTGATATTTGTAACTAAAGCCGTTTATATACTTTTATGTGGAGAACAGTGTGTCATGATTTATGACGTGAATAAAACATGCTAAATTTGAATACATTTCCATGACCACTAATGATTTTAGGATTTCCACTGTTAATAATTTACAAATATTTCAGCAACGAAACATTGCAAAGCGGGCATGCAATATGTGAAAGAAATGGTGTTTGCATGACTGTAGGCTAGCCCTTGGTGAAACAGGAACAATGCATTTTGAACAAATTGAGAGATTAGAATTAGATTAGATTAGAAGTGAACAGAAATTACAGTATCGATCCCATCACGCTGGTATCGATCCAATACCAATACCAATGTTGGTATCGATACTATCGATATTTGGATCGATATGCCCACCCCTACCTGACAAGTCATATGCAAACATTCACATCATGCAGATATGGGTACATCCTGAAAAAGGAATAGCATGTAGGCTATAGGCTTACAATGACCAATATATTATCTTAAATGAACTAGCTGAATAACACATAATTTCATGGAGTGCTGAAATGTACACACATTTTTGAACATTTCTGAACTGTGAAATGTAGGCCTAACATATGTTTTTGTGGTTGTGAACTTATTGCAATATCACCATAACTATTTCACCTGTGTATGCATGGTTATAATTCTGAAGTGCAAAATAGCTTAGGCTACAGCACAAATATTTCCATAAAAATAAGCAAGTCTGACCTCAGAATTTATTTTCAAAGTGCACCTGATTGATGCATTTAAAAGTTAAAATATACAAACATTTCTTAAATTCTTACAAAAATAATCCGTCCATGCCTGGTCCCTACACCTGAGAACCACTGATGTACGTTTTTTTTACTGTACGGTATAATGCTGAATGAGCCAAACAAAAATTTCCGCAGCAAAATTTTGGTTGACCGAGAGGAAGGGAGAAAAATAGAGCATGAGATAGAGGTGGAAAGAGTAAGGTGGTGTTTAGACGACAACGAAAACAATGCACCTGGTGATGCTTTTTTCAGGCTATGTTTTCAATTGTAACCCCTGTGGGGTATACTACGAAGCACGTTAGATATATCTAGGCTATGTAGACATATCAAGGCTTCACAAAGCCTTGACTCAGGGGTATACGTTAAGTGATACTACGATAGCAGTTATGTGAAATATTTGTCAAACTAGGCTTTCAGCTCAGATCTGTGCGGCGTTCTCGGTGTTG
The DNA here is from genome assembly GCF_017589495.1 of Alosa alosa. Taxonomy (NCBI): domain Eukaryota; kingdom Metazoa; phylum Chordata; class Actinopteri; order Clupeiformes; family Clupeidae; genus Alosa; species Alosa alosa. The sequence continues at coordinate 24,360,457 of NC_063205.1, read as the reverse complement.
GGATGACGCTAATAATCGTGAAACGTGGAGACGCACAAGACCGCCTCTATTTAAAAACAATTACTTCCGCATTCATGAGCGATAGCTTAATCTACACTGCGGTCATTTTTTGTGTCTAACCTATAACATCAAATAAATCAATTGTCATCAGTTGTTGTATGGTATGCATGTCCATAGTGGGATATTTTCACGCACAGCACTATTAAAGCGCATTCGAGATCCAAAATGTTAGTAGAGGTGGAGCTCCACCTGTAAGATATATGACAGAATCTTACACGTGAGATAACTTTGTTTTTAAGACAATTGATTGGTCAGTGGGCGGTAGATTACACGACTTGAGCTATAACTTAGCACATAAACTCCTCCCGACCAGGTTTGGTTGACAGCATAAGATACCATGGTGATATAGCGACACTAAAACAGATCCACTTTCGTGTCACAGCTGTCTTTGAGCGCAACATACCTCGCTAACCCACTAATCGAGATTCGTAGTATACCTCAAAGGTGAACTGATTGTCATGATTGTTTATTGTAATTGACTCATTCCCCTTGCCCCCACCCCTCGTTGCCCTGATTGTTAGCACCAGGACCGGCTGCTGGTGCTCTATAAGTGGGGAGCAGGCCTGTCCTCACAGGTCTGAGCAGGCTTGGAATTTCACCATTCTGGGGGCAAGGCCACTTGGCCTTCAGTTGGGCAAATTTGGTGGGGGGCACAAAGGCCACATGTCAGGGCACCAAGGCCAAAGTTAACTATACAGTAATAGGCTATAAAAATGATCAAAGTTGTATTTAGCCTATTCACTGCAGTAGACCTGCATCACTGTATGAAACATTACAAAAACATGAAACATGACATAACACAGAACTGTAAATCATCTGATCATCTAATATTTACAGATATCTAAGCTATATAACATTTATTTTATATTTGGCCTGTTATGAAATCATGTATTGAACAATTTAAGCACAGCTCAGCTTTAAGAAACTCAAATAGCCTAGATGCATGCTTAGCATTTTGTGATCATTAAGGCTACTTTCACAAACTCTTAGCTGTCCTCTGATTTACCAATATCTAGGCGATATTTGTAACATTTATTTTGTATTTGGCCCGTTATGAAATCATGTGGAACAATTTAAACACATTGTAAAACCTAAAGCCCAAGTTTGGAGACATCCATGTATGTCGAACTTTACTGCAAATTCAAAACTGGATTACTCTGGAACGGCTAACTGTACAGGGGACTGCTTTACACCTTTGTGTTCGGTAAGGTCTCCTGTTTATTCTGATATATGGGGTGTGTTCCAAACGGGAGACAGCTGCCTACTGCCTCCCTCCCTACATAGAGAGCTGTCTCACTAGACATGACTTTGGATTAAATGCATCTTTTAAAAATGAGCGTAGCACTCTAGAATCTTTGGTTAACACTACGGTATGACGTTAGCAAAGGCCTGACGTTAAACTAAATTAGCTTACGTAAGCTAGCAGGATAACGGTATAAATTAGTTTTACAGCCGGCAGATATATCAGACCAGACGCTATTAATGGTTACAACAATGGCATAATCAGATAGTAAATTGTTTATTTCTAATCTGTAATCTGCAAATCTAAGCAAAATAAGATCACACAAATGACATTTTAAACAGATTCAGCAGCCATTACCGATGTCATCCGCCATGTTTGTTTACCTTTCACAGCTGTTTCAGACGTTGCGCAAAGGGATTATGGGTAGGAGGCAGCATGAAGTGTGCATCGATGCTGCCTTCAAAAATTACCGTTATTTGGGAATTCTAAGATATCTTAAAAGGCAGCAGAATTTGTTTTTTCGGTTTCGAACCGCACTTGCTGCCTTGCTCCCCAGTTAGATATCTTAAAAGGCAGCAACTTTACCCGTTTCGAACACACCCATGGTTTGTCATGTGTTAAAAGAAGGGTTCGTAAAGTATTCCACTGAGATGAATGGGTAGGGAGATCATGGGACGCAACGTTCAGTATAATGTATGATTAAATTAAATTATATTATTTACTTTTCTCGCGAAACGTTCAACACAGCAATTATCGGCTAACATCATTTAAAAGCTGAGAAAAAGCTCTTTCATGTGATACTTGTGATGTCTGTGTGATGAATAGGCTACTTCGCGAGTAGTTCAACTGAGAATGGGTGAATTTGGACGCACTTTCTTTCTTGCGCTGTCACTTTCTCCACTGCGTAAAAGACTAAATTAATTTTATTAACACAGGCTAAATAAAAATCGCTATTAGTAAGACGCAAAGCAGAATATTGAAAGAAGGGGGCACCAAGGCCACCGTGGCCTGTAAACCTCTGATTTTCAAAGGGGCCTCACGGCCAACGCAAGGGGCTACGACGGCCATGGCCGTCGTGGCCGCCGTGAAATTCCTACCCTGGGTCTGAGCCCTGGGCACTGGCTGGCTGCCTGCCACCCACCCCAGTTCCTTCTCTGTGTCTCCAGCCAGGTTGGATATTTGTTTGTCACTGCGACAAATTGGTGCGATTACGGTAGTAGCAGTGGCCATGCTTTTGGATTCACTCGCCTGGCCACAAACTGCTCTAAGGTTACCGCCGACTGGTTGTCAACATTCTATGTGACTAGAGATGGTAGGTCTCACTTTTGCCCAACATAAAGTCATCTTTTGGTGATCTATTGGAGCTCATTTTATTTATTTATTTATTTATTTATTTATTTATTTAATTTTGTTCTCCACTCCTGCAGGCCTGAACATCGGGTGGCGGCCAACATATGAGGCTGTTTTGTTCCTGGTTTCATTTCATACTGTCTTGCCTCCGTTCATGTGATGTCTGTGCCTGTTTTCCCTGTGCTTGGGCAACACTGGTTCCATGGTTCCGTGGATGAGGCTGGTTTGGGCGGCTCCAGTCTCTCCCTGTTTGGCCCTGCTGTTCCAAAGGTGTGAGCTGTACAACGGAGGCCGAGACCTGTTGCACCATCCAGACTCATCTGTGTTCAGTCTGTGTTTATTCTTTGTTATTTTCATTTAGTGTATTGTATGTATTTTTCTGTTCTGTGCTTGGGCTAATTGGGGAACTCCCTTTATAGAGGGGGAGCAGCTTCACAGAAGAGAACTTCTGATTTTGCAAATTTGAGGAAAAGTTGGTAAACCACCCTTCTTACCTAATTTGAGGGTGCTGATTCTGAATATTTTGTTTACCAAGCTCAATTCTGAGTTCTAAGCTGCATAATCAGCATTTTAACATAAAATAGCGATTATTTTTGCGTATTTTTCCCTAAATTGGGTTGATTTCAAAAGTAATCACAAAAACCAAATAAAAGTGTTCTCTAAATACATGTTTGAGCATTAAAGAAGCCATACTATAGTTTATTAACATATTTAATGGGAACATTATTACAGTTAACATGTAATAAACTCGGAAATTCTAATCAGAATTCTACAGAGGCGGACAGAGTACACAGCTTCATTACTTGAGTAAAAGTACAGATACCCTTTGCTAAATTTTACTCAAGTACAAGTAAAAGTACAACAGTCAGATGTCTACTTAAGTAAAAGTACTGAAGTACTTGTTTTTAAAAAGTACTTTAGTATCAAGAGTACAAGAGTAGCCTACATTTTCTAAATATGGCATTACTACTGCCACAGAATACTATATTGTAATTGAAACACTTGAAGCGAAAACTATCATTAACTTGTTCAGAAAATTCAGAAAACAGTCTGGCGAGGTGGGGCCACAGGTTGACACATTCCCGGGATGGACCTGCTGAGTCTTCATTCATTGTTTCGTCCATGGTTTCGTCTCTTATCTAAATCTGACCATGGAGTTGACTTTGGCAGAAAGCTGAAGGTGATTGCTGATAGGCTGTCCCAATCAGTGGCGCCTGCACAATCCAATCACGTTTGAGAGGGAAACAACAAATTGAGGGTTTCCTGAGATTTTTTCTTTTTTCCTTTTTTTTTAGAAGAAGTAACGGGTACTCACGGTTATGGATAGAAATGTAGTGGAGTAGAGAGTACAATATTTGCCTCTCAAATGTACTTGAGTAAAGTCATGAGTACTCCCCAAAAATGATACTCGAGTAAAGTACAGATCCCTCAAAATTGTACTCAAGTACTGTACTCAAGTAAATGTACTCTGTTACTGTCTGGCTCTGGAATTCTAATGAGTCATTCGTGGTGTTTAATGCATTTCATCACAATAACAAGTTGCACAGATAACCTTCAACTCAGAATATATCCTACAGTACATATGAACTTAGATAGCGGGAATAAGCCTAATGCAGAACTGCATCTACCGTCAGCAACAACCGTCAAGTAAAAAACATTTTACTTCTAGTAACACTGGATTTGGTATGTGTGCTTGCCTCTATACTAGAGCTTGATAATGTGCTCTTCTAATATGCCATTGAGCAGCATCACTTGTTGGTGGTAGAGCCTCCGATCCTCAACATCTAGAAAACAGAGTGGCTCTGGCATAGTGTTGTCATGATACCAAAATTATGACTTCGATACAATACCTGCCATAAATATCTTGATACTTTCGATACTGAAGCTTATATCGAAATCCTAAAATATCTGGAAAAGAAAGGACGAGGCCTCCTCCAAGTGTATTGAGTCATTTGTGTTGAATTTGGTGCACTTTTTGGTCAATTCTGGGTTTCAAACTTCTAAACTTCCTACATAATTATTATTTTTGTAGTCAGATAAAATAGTAGTTTGTGTGTGATTAAGTCCTTTATTGTTATAGCTCATTTATATTGTGTGATGTTTTGGCAATAAATTACCTTTAAATACCCAAAGTAGGCTAGATCAAGGTCAGTGTTCAAATTACTGCATGCAAATCACTTAATGCTATGCAGAAGAGCCTAATCTTTAGGCCATCTGATGTACTGTAGGCTACCCTAGGCCTTCCTGTTTTTATGGGATTTCTTTGACAGTTGCAAAGGGAAAAAAGTGATGATGGTCTTCTTTGATCCAGTGTAATTTAATAAGTATGTTTCAACCACTCTTTGGGTCTTAATCAGATAGGCCTACACCATTACTACATTACATTACATTACATTTGGCTGACGCATTTTTAACCAAAGCGACTAACAACATGGTAACAGTTAAGTTTTAAAGCAATTCTCTCAACAATTTTAGGACAATTTAAAAACGGAGTACAGTAAGAATAAGTGCATCAGTGAGTGCTGTTTTTAAACAGTTGAGTGTTCAAGACGGATGGTAAGTGCTAGTGACTGAAACAAAAAAAACCCCTCTGATTGGACTACTGTAACCCCCCATCTCTACGACGGTGAAATTGTTTGTGCCTTGACTGAAACTTTGCTCTCCTGAAACCTATTGACTAAACTCCAGTGTCTAACTCCTCCCTCCAGCCTCCACCGGCTTTGCTGCTCTGTCCTCGTTGGGAATGAACTGTGATCCAGCGTCAGGCTGTCATATTGAACTAGCTAGTAGCCTAGCCCTCCCACGTAGTAGTCTCTTTTGTGGTGACTGTGATGTATATTGTGCAGTGATTATTATATAGAGGGGAGATGGGGTGTGCAACTGTTTGTGGTGGCTGTGAGCTATATATTGTGCAGTGATTAATATACACAGGAGAGGTGTTGTGTGCAATTACCTGTGGTTACTGTGTGCTGTGCTGTGACTTACTACTGGACTGGTAGGCTGGGCAAGCCAACCACCACCTAGCAGCTAATTATCTGCCCTGTTATAGCAGCGACCAACAGGAGGGGCACCGGCTCATGGGCTAACTACACCCACGGCCAGTGGGGGAGAATTCGAGGCATGACAGAGGCCGTGGCGGGTCCACTCGTACCTCTTTCCTGCTGACGACGGAACAGAGTTCAGCCTGGATTGACTGCAGAGCCCTTGTGGCCACACAGAGGAATTCTACTGAAGGACCACGTCACTCTTGTGACCATGAGACTCTTAAGTACCTTTTCTAATAAACAAAAACTTTTATAAAACATTTGAGTGTCCTGACATATTTGGAGGTTTGTGGTTGCTCCTCAGAGTAGTGTGTGAAAGAGGTGGCCGCACAGGCGCCCCCCACCTGGTGAGACTAGGATCAGCAAGACTTGTTGTAAGTGGTGCTATGAGAGGATATGTTCTCTAAAGAGCTGGGTCTTCAGGAGTTTTTTGAAAATGGAGAGGGATGACCCTGCCCTTGTAGGAACTGGCAGTGTGCCACCAACGAGGAACAACAGATGAGAAAAGTTTGGATAGGCCTGAGCATATCGGTTGCAATATCTGTGTGCATTCCTACATTAAGTCTATTTCTTTGATAGTCAACATCATTTGCTACCACATAACAATATACAAAATTACAATACAAAAGTTTCTTACAAACTTTCCTGCATACTTCTTTAATGTGCTGCAGTCAGATGGGTGTCCTAAAGACATAACTAGATCTTGAGCATCTATTACCTGTGTTGAATGAGCAGTTTTTGCAGTGATCACTACTGGACATTCCACATTGCTAGACAGCACTTGAGTGAGGATGACTTATTTCCACTTCACAAATAACCATCGCTATCTGCAATAGCTACAGTACAGGGACATTAATCAGTTCATAGCTGAGGATTTGTCCTAGGTCCACTTCCCTTTCAGCATCATATGCAGTAATGATGCACTGGAGAATGTTTCTTTTTGTTGCACTATAAAGGATATCTTGTCTAAATTTTATTTTTATTTGCAAATAATGCAATCTCCATAGCACTCTTCGGCAACCTTCAAACATGCACACTCTTCCATTTTTTTGCATGGCTGGGATTTGAATGATAGGAAAGAGCACCAGTGAGATGTTTTAACTAGGCAAGCACAGTCGCCTTTACAGTAAAGAAAATACAGTGTAAATCCTCTGTAAAGACTGACAACTGTTCATAATAGTTAATGACAAAGTACTTTCTACAGAAAAATGAGCAGTCACCTACTATTCTATCAATTATCAAGGAATCTATTTTTCTTCTAACCGTCATACTGAATTTTAGCTTTTATTTCAATTTATATTTAGATTTTTGCTTATTTTCATTTGCTACTTGAGGGTCATTGGGGTAATTCCTGTCCTGTCCCACAACATATCTGATACATAAAGAGTATATTAATGCCTTATTTTTTGCAATTCCTATGATATCTGATAGCAAAACCAAAAAGTATGTGAATTATGCAAATTATGCTAATTAGCAAGCTTAAAACTCAAAATTGAGCTTGGTAAACAAAATATTTGAATTCAGCACCCTCAAATTGTGTGAAATAGCCCCCTTACCGACTTTTCCTCAAATTTGCCAACAGGACTTTTTCTGAACGTTTGTTAGCTATCTGCTCTCCCTCTATTCAGGTGTTTACTGTGTGCTGTGCTTTGCCGTGCCTATAGACTTGTACAGTTTAATCACCCAGGTTGGTGTGTCTTTTGTGGAGCACTCTGACATGCATCTTGGTTAAGGATGTTTCATCCCTCTCTCAAGTTCCCTGGAAACAAGCCTAAGCCCTGAGTAGACTTTTCTGGTTTGTTTAACAAATCATATATTTTTGCAATCCACGTCTCTGCCTTTTCAGTGAATAAACTTGTGTGACCTGTTATTGTGTGGGGTGTCCCTGGCAATTCCTGGGGCGGCGTAGTCTAGGGCAAATATTCCATATGCCACAGAAGCAGATTCCATCAAATGCGTCGCTGACTGAGAAAATACTGATGTGCAGTTTGATGTTGCGCTGCTTGCTGTTAAAAGGAATGACTGATGTCACTGTCATTGGTTTAAAGGATGTTACACCCAAAACACACCCATGTGACTGATTAAGAAACAGAAGAACAACCCTTTTGAACAATGCGCCCGATGTTTGATAACAAAATAACCACTAAGGTGGACTGGACACACCCTTACATGTATTCAAGCTTTTCACCACTGACCATGCGTTTCAGATTGCAAAGATAGGGCCCAGAGAGATAGAGGGAAAGAAAGAATGAGAGAGAGAGATGGAAAGAGAGCAA